>NW_024583445.1:1792-38106 GCF_018398535.1 Haplochromis burtoni
GTGCATATTCTCTTACATATGATAAGTCAACATTGAAACACCTGCGGCTTTTGGTCAGGTGCGGCTAATGTATGTACAAAACAGGATTTTCCCCTGATTTTAGCTTGTGCGGCTAATATTTAGGTGCGCTTTGTAGTCCGGGAAATACGGTACTTTGGTTTTCCACTTTAACATCACATTAACATTATAGCGAGTGATGAATTATGAGCTTCCTTATCAATTCTCATTTGGTCCGCTTTGAGAATCGCCACCAGCTCTAAGCAGCATGTCAAAGACACTACATTCATGCAGATTAAATCAAATTGCATGCTGTGTGGTCAAATTTAAGTGCATTTTGGAGGTATTTCTCCTCTTTGTTGTGATCAGTGTTGGAGTCGTTACTAAAAAAAAATGTATTACATATTTTGCAGGGAACACTTTTCAAAAAAGTAATCCTGTAAGCTCCTTACTCCCAGGAGAAAGTAATTTGCAACAAAACTTTTTACATTGCTTTTGCATTTTTTCTGACTATATCCTTTTTCTGTCCATTGAGATTGTAATAACTGAAAATAGAAACATCCTAATAAAAAATCTATTAAAATATGACTATCAACTGGGTCGTTATAGCAAAAGCTGTAATGGTCCACTTGGGAATAAATATTTTTCCATAAAATGACCTGAAACTCATTGCTTCACTCATTGCTTCACACCAACACAAATCTCTATCCTAATGAGGACATATAATGATCTTTCTTTGTTCAATTTGGGGATAAACACAAAGCTGACAACGCAAGGAAAAGATGAAAATTGGCACAAAGCAATTGCCATGGGAATTTGACTGTAGAAGCTTGAACAGGTAGAAATGGATTGCTCATCAGTTTTTACCTGTTGAAGTTCAGGCTCTGGCTGCTGGTCTAGATTCATCATTCACTAAGCTTTAACATCCCTATGAGTTCTTGGCTAGCTTGGCTTTGTTATGCTGTTTATGCAGGTGCTTGCACATTTTATTTATTAACTTATGAGTTTCATTACACAGCGACTTGGTATTCCTATTTCTTATTTATTTAATACATATTGAATGTGGTTGATAATGTAATTTTTGTATGTAAAAGTGGTGATTCTGCAAATGACATTTGACTCCTTGCACACATATGCACATTAGTCAAGTAAATCTCACTAGTCCTCTGATTGGGTGTTGGAATGTTTGAGGCATTTCCTTTGTGTATGTATAGGATGTATAGGAATGAATAGATGCTGCCCATATATGTGTTGAAGGTTGGATGGATTTAAATATCGTCATTTAATATATATACCAACTGTGAGTGAAACAATATGTAAGAGTTCCTGTTGATTGTCTTTGCAGTACTATTATATTATCCAGAAATGTACATTTGCCTTTTGCTGTTTTTAATTATTGTTTACAAATTGGTAAAAAGTTCTTACATTTAGGTAGAACATTATCAATCTGAGGTATGTGGCTTAACCAAATTTGAATCATCGTTAGCCAGCCCTAACTATATGCTTTAGCAAAAAGGTAAGTTTTAAGCATAATCTTAAAAGCAGAGAGGGTGTCTGTCTCCTGAATCCAAACTGGCAGCTGGTTCCACAGAAGATGGGCCTAAAAGCTGAAGGCCATCAGCAGTGTATTTTCCACTGGCATCCTGTTGGTCAGTGAATTGATCCAGTACAGTCATGAATCATGCCTTCTTTGGCTTAAAAGCACAATAAAAATGATGGCTATAAATCCCCTTTTTTTAATTATTTCATGTTTAAGTTTTATCTAGAGAAAAAGTGTAAGGTTTAACCAATGCCAAGTCCAGTGATAGATTAGAGCAGATATGTTTGTATGGCTTTTTCCTTGCACAGTAGTCAAGGGACATTGTGACATTAGAGTACGTCCACTGCAATATAAGAAAATTTCAAACTTCTCTGAGTATGGATTGTTGGGTGGAGACCTGGACAGTGTTTGGGTTTGCAGTAGTGTTGTTGGGAACTGTGGAGGACTGCATGGGCTGTTTCAGCTCACCAGACAAGATGATGAAAAAATGGTCTTGTTTGAACCAAGAGGTGATGTCACTGGATGAAAAGTTAGGACGTAGCAATATGAAATACTGATCCCTAAAATTAAGCAATGTTTGTTTGAATTATCAAATGAGTTGGAGTAAAGGGTGCAAAAGTATATTTACATTTTACAACTACCAAATAGAGCAGCATAAAACAGAAAAAGTAAAAGAAACTCATATTTATAACAAGAGAATCTGTGTAAATGTGTTATTATAACTGATTCTGTAAAACTTCATTAAATATCTTCAGCATTTAAGCTCCATTCTTTCAAAATATATTCATAAATCGACAGTGAAATTACAATGAAACATGCAAATTACAATATTCTTTTCACACGCAAAGCAGTTTTATTTGTACTGAAGCTTCTTTGTCTATATTTCACTGCTGATCCATTAAAAGTGAGAAGTTCTTGGTAAATGCAGTGTTTGTGTGTTTAATTAAATATTAAGTGTTTTCGTTTTTGCAGTAAGTAGCTCTAAAACTACATTAATTGATTTTTTCCACTGCTTAAGACAGCAAACTCTTCTTCTTCTTTCCACTGGTGTTAATCATGTGACATAACTGCGAGCTTGATGGACCCTGTGGTGAAACTTAATTGTTTTATTGTCTGGTATTAAAACTTGATACTGTTTGGCTGCATATTATTGAATACTTGGGTCAATGCTTTCAAATCATTAAGATAATTGAAGACATTTGTCAATGTTTTATTTTCTTAAGTTGCAGACTGATTCCCTGAACGTGAACACAGAGTTAGCAGGACTCTGCTTGTAGAAACAAGGAGTGTGGTGTGAAACCTCACTAAAACTAAGGTTGTCTTCACAAAAGCAGAAATTAACATGTAAAGTGTGATTTACTCTTGTATTTAGGTTCAAATGAAACAACAAAAAATCCTGGTGTGAGCAAAAGATAATAATTCAAATTTATTCTGCTTATGGCACAACTCATATTTTGTTTACCCTCTCTGTGCATTTAATGTTGTTGCCCTTTCATGTTTTTCCAGATCTGGAGAGTCTTTGCTGCAGTCTGCTGTCAGAGTGGAGGGTGCAAAACTACAACTGCTGAGTCTAAACTCCGATCTAAATGGCCTCTATCAGTGTGAAGCATCTAACGCTTATGGAAGTAAACACGGTTGGCTCCATGTGCATGTGGCATCAGGTGAGGATTTAGCTGTGCAGTTTGTCTAAATCTGTCTGGATTTGTTTCTGAGTTTTAAATTTAAGGTTTTGTGGATGTTTTGTGATTGTGAAGTTATTCTGTTTTATTTTTCTGTGGATTTCGTTAAAAAGGAATAAAAAAAGAACTTCAGTATCTAGACATATATTAAAATGAATGACTGAATATTAAAGCAATGCGCAAATGAGAGGTTTGAAATCCATTACTTCTCCTACCCTGTGAAAGGTTCTTCCAAGTTCATCTTATTTGATTTTGTATCCTAATACTTTTCAGTACAAGGAAGTTTCGAATTTGAAATATAAAACTAAATGTTAAGGAAGTCAGTTATTTGTACCCATTTTGGTTATTTGTTTATTATAAACTGGTGTTGTGCTACCAGAATCATAATATCTCTGAGGGGATTAATATGTTTCTATTCTATTCTAGTGAGAACGAACAGTAGATCACCCTAATCTTATTTTATTCTTCCTTCTTGTGTTTATTTAGGAGCATGCTCTGCTGCTTGGGCCTTATTTCTTGTTTTGCTTTTCCTGAGTGTTGTGGGGACGGCAGCATGGTGCTTTTATAAATCTGGACATTTTCAAAGGTGCTCAGAATAATAACTCTGCATACACCTAATATGTAGCATAATATGTAGGACGTCAGATATAAAAGTATACACACACATAATGAACAGCTTATACTGGGAATTTTTGGGAAGTTAAAACAAAAAAAAAAAATTGCAGTTGTGCAGATTCTCAGGTTTAATTCAGTCAGTTGGTTGTTTTAGGGTTTGTCTTTAATTCCCGTTAACGTTAATTCCACTATCCCCACTAGTGGGGATAGGTTAATTGGTTAATCCAAATTGCCCATAGGAGTGAATGTGAGTGCGAATGGTTGTCTGTCTCTGTGTGTTGGCCCTGCGACAGACTGGCGACCTGTCCAGGGTGTACCCCGCCTCTCGCCCTATGACAGCTGGGATAGGCTCCAGCGCCCCCCGCGACCCTGAACAGGATAAGCGGACGCGAATGGATGGATGGATGGATGGATGGATAACGTTAATTCCCTCAAAAACATCAAAAAGCAGTTTTGTAAATGAAATAGGTAAAAGGTATGGAGAAGATTGCAACTGTGACATTTGCACCTAGAAGCTCCCAACATGTGATCAAAGGAGCTCCCAGTGTAAGTCAAACAAGCTGTATCAAAAGAAATGAGTCAAAGAGAGCTCAGGAACATTGGGAGTGGTACATTCTTTGAATAGCAAAGTGTATTAGTTGGCTCAGTAACAACAAAAGAAGTTCAGGCTTTATATAGAAAAGAAATTTATTAAAAAAAAGACAGACTAGTTATGTAATAGCTTTCTTTCTATTAATGAAGCAGATGGAAAAACAACAAGCATTAAAATTACGGGAAGAAAATTAATGGAAAATGATTTTTAAAAAAAAGTACTACATCCTCTTTCATAAAGAAAAAATAAATGAAGCCAACTACAGTAAAAGATCACAAAGAAGGAAACTCATTATTTGAGGATATGAGAGTTCAGACTTTCACTTGTTGCCTGCAAAGGTTTCAACAAAGTATTCAGACAGCATTTCATGATTTTTTATTTGTTACATTGTTTTTAGATTTCAGCTGCAGATAATACAGTATTTTATGTGCAAGCCTTGAATTAACCTCCTAGGACCTGGCTTCCACATATGTGGACATCACATTTTGGGTTGTCTATACCAAAAAAACGTACATTTTACTTAAATTCTTAAATCAAATAAAGGGCCTGATATCAACTTACGAGTATGTTCACTGTTCTATCAAAACTTAAAACAAATTCACATGTGGATCTCATTTGTTTCTCAGAAAGAAAAATCATGTCAAAAACATTCTGGTAATTCTTTGTTCTTACATTCATCAGGTCCCAATCAGAACAAATAGTAAAGAGAAATACAAAATGCATGCCATGAAAGAGTTCAGGTCTTAGAAGGTTAAAACTAATAGTCTGCAGTTGTGTTGCTGTACAATGTTGAAACATTGTAACTTGTATCAAGTTGAATAGATGTTTGCAACATTATTAGAAGCTGAATACTTCTTATATATTCTGAATCATCTGCTTCAGCATCCTCTGACAGCTGTGGGCTCATGTAATGGACCACATCTGGACTGAAGGCTCCACCAGCGTGTTCCAGGGTCAGCTGGTAGATGAACAGGTTGAGGTGCTTTTATATTCCTGAATCCATTTTTTAAAATTCATATATATGAATGTTTCTGTCTTGCTGTTACTATACTTTATATTTGCAGTAATTACAGTATTTTAAAAGCAAAACATTGTTAATTGACTCCCACTCTGCCACAGCAGTTTGGATGTGGCTGTTCCTTTGTTTTGATGTGTAACAACATTAATGGCAATTGAGAGCTGTGCTTGTGTTCCTACCAAGAGTGTGAACTGCTTTCATCAGAAGCTGTATTAATGTAGTTACTGTAAATTCATTTGTTTATTTTCCCCCACCTGGATATTAGTATGTCCCTTCATTAAGGGTAACAATGTTAATGTTACGTTTTAAGTTTACAATCTAATGCAAGGACAAGTTCTGACATATCAACCATTCATATGTAACAACAGACGTATTACCAGTAAACTACAGAAGCCCATGCAGACAGTTTAATACAGCACTCAGAAAGCACAAACATTCACACCAGACTCAGAAAAGAGGTTGGTTGGGAGCACCTCTGCCACTGAGCTGCAATTTAAACTATGGAGCCTCCTTCCTGATTTCTTTTCTTTTTTTGTCACATTTAAATGTTTCGGATCATGAAACAAATTTGTATAGCGACATCATGTCCTAGTACAGATCATTATGTAAATGGTAAATGGCCTGTATTTGTATAGCGCTTTACTAGTCCCTAAGGACCCCAAAGCGCTTTACACAACCTGTCATCCACCCATTCACACACACATGAACGCAGCTACATTGTAGCCACAGCCACCCTGGTGCGCACTGACAGAGGGGAGGCCACCGGGCCCTCTGACCATGTATATTATGTAACCGGGTTCTGTCACTAGTTAGCTAACATAAGCTAATGGAAGTCTATTTGTCGCAACCAACCAACCAACCAACTCAACTGATGTGATATTCTGTACTGGCGCTAATCAAAAACTTTAAGCACTTATTTCTTCAATCCAGACTGACGGGCAGTGTTAATTCTATGTCAGTTTTTGAGAGCAGGGCTCCATGATGTAAATTAGACTCTATGCATGTAGTGTTTCATGTGCACTTTAAAACAGTGGTTCAAAATCTGTTGGGCATACCCTGCTGGAAGTCATGCTGTAAAACCATGGATCACCAGGGTGGGTGAGGGGGTTTGGGACTGAGGTGAAATAAAGGTAAACTGATGTTTTTGTATGTTTGTTTGTTGGTTGATTAAATGTAAATGTCAGCAAAACAGAAGTCTGATTATGTGTAAATGCTGACCTTTAACATTATATCATCTTGCACATTACTGGTTGTTAATGACTGATGACAGAAACTGCACAAGGATGAAACTTTAAGAGTTAGGGCATGGCAGAAGATGTTTGAGAAACACTTTCCTAAAGCATTACACAGTTGGGCTCGTGTGTGTAAAGTTTTTATCACAATTAATTTTATATCATATATCTCACACTGGAGTTTCAAATGTGGCAGCTTTTTGTAAAACATTAAATCATTAAAGCATGGTGTTTTTTATCTGCATATTAAATGGATCAGTCTACATGTACATTACTTTTAATATGTTCTTTAATGAAAATTTTAAAATGGAAGTTTGTCTTTGAATTGTTTTTATTATTTTGTGTAACATTACTGATTTTTATGTAATCTATTTCACTGTTGTCTGCAACATGCAAAAAAAACTAAATGTGTGCCCTAGTTTTATTCTTCTTAAGTAATGTACGAGCATTATTTCCTTTGTATATGTGTTTTAATCTATTTAGTGCTTCTACTCTCTGATTTATATTTGTTGTACATTTTGTGGGGCACCTCTCACATAAATGTGTTTTGAAAATGGTTTGGTTGTCCTCTTTTAACTGTTCACCCCTGAATAAGGGGATAGTGGATGGACGGAAGACAATAGTAGGACCAGGAAAAGACAAAGCCTGCTGAGACTGCTCTGCCACTATATCAACCAAACAAAAGGAGAGGCATAAGGATTACTCACAGGTCTCATGTAAAACTCAGGCAAAGCACACCACAGTACCTCACTGTTCTCACGGCTGGTCCAGAACACTAAGCTACTTAACACTGACCTGTAAATCATTCATGCATTAAACAAAAGGCACCAAACTCAGGAGATGAGCCAGTGTTGTGTCTACAAGTAATAGATAGCTTAGCAAAGAACCAATTTTAAATGATCGCATGACCAGTTAATCATACTTACATCCTTCTTCTGTTTCATCCCAGCTCCAATTTAAAAACAACAAACAAACTGTGTTTAGTACTTTATAAGTGTCACAAACAGACGGGCGGATGGTGATGATGAAATTAGTACAAGTAGGAAATAATATAAACATCTCATCATTCTCATCATCATTTTTAGCATTAAGTATTATAGTCAATAACACAATAAAATAGAATGTTAACCATAGGATAGAAGCAGATAATACAAAAAGGAATAGACAGAATCAAAGCTACAGTGGACTGGATCTCATCAACACTGCCCTCTAGTGGACACAAAGGCAAAAAACACAAAAATCACCTTATTAGCCCGTTAATTGGCCGTTTTTGACAACTTTCGATTTTACCTTTATATTTCACCTTTAAAAACGATTTACCTTGAATTGTTTGGTATCATTTTTACAGCAACTTCATGTGTCATGTTTTAAAGGGTTTTTTTTTTCATATTGTATTTATACACTAGAACTACAAACAGAAAAATCCGAGTGGAAAAAAGTCAGATTTTTTGTATAAAAACCACAAACATGTTTAAAGAATCGTTTTCAGAACCTGAAATATAATTTGTAAATTTCAAAAATATATGTCCATATTTTCCAAATAACAAAGTTATATTCAGCTACTTACACAAAAAGGTAATGCCTCGGGTGTTTGTTTGTTTTTTTTGTACAACTATTTACAAAACAATCAGGTGTCACAATAAGACGTCTCTCAAATCATGAAATGTTTCAATTCACCTTTTTGGACAGCACCTGTGTTTGTGACAGTTTAACAGGAATGGCTTCAGCTCTCCTGCTCTGGGGACATTAGCGGTTTTTGGCGACATGGGCAGTTGCCCAGGGAGTGGCATTGTGGCGCTGTTTCCCATTCCCTGGTTACTCCCCTGTAAGCCCTGTGTTTGCCTTTGCTCTCTGTCGCGTCATACCCTCAACATGCTGTGTGTTTATGTCCAGTGTTCCAGTGTTCCAACACCTCTGTTCCGAGTCTTGTTTTGTTTTTGCTGCGTTTTGAGTTCCACTCCCGTTTTGAGAGTCCTGCATTTTGGGTCCCTTTTCCTGCCTACCTGCCTGCCACACAGCACAGCCATGACAAAATCAACAATTGACAATCATTACGTAATACTGTGCTGAACACAGTCCAAAAGATTCAGTAAGCTACATCAGTGTCTACTGTTTACAATTATAGCCAAGTGGCTTACAAACATAAACAGAAGTTTTCACTATCCCTACTAATAAATGTTATCTTGTTGTACCTCTGTTGTGGTCTGTGCTGTCCTCTATGCTGCATGCTGGGGCAGCAGGTTGGGGGTCACAGATGCCAACAGACTAAATAAACTGATCCACAAGGCCAGTAATGTGTTGGGGATGGAGCTGGACTCCATTAGGGGGTGTCTGAGAGGCAGATGTTGTCCAAGATAAGGACTATCATGGATAATACCTCCCACCCATGCCATGACATACTGGCTAACAGGAGCACGTTCAGTGAGAGACTGACATTACCAAAAAGCAGGAAATCATTCCTGCCTGTGGCCATCTCCCTGAGCGACTCCTCCATCTAATACACTATAAACACTGCAGTTACACCCTTTTTACACACACTCTTTTCTACTCTGTAATATTCTTGTCAATTTTGTTTATATTTATATTTATAATCCCCTCTGTTAATCCTTGATATTTATAATTGAGTGATCTGTATATATTACTGCTATTTCTTAAATGTGTAAAATCTGTAACATGATGTAGCCTATTGTTTGGAGCTTAGTCTGCTACTGTTACTATTTTTTACAATTTCTTCTTGGAACAACTGTAACCCACATAATTTCTTTAGGGATTAATAAAGTATTCTGATTCTGATTGTTTCAGGATACCTGCCATTATCCAGTGACACATCTGCTTACCTGTATCATTTGCTCGTTTCTCCTCTTCTTTTCTCTTTTTTCTAAAGGGCTTTTTTTTTTTCTTGTAGCTGTATTTGTAGCTGTAATTGTGAAACTGGTGTTTTACCTTATGCAAATCTGCTTCTTTCTTGTTTCTATTTTTACGCTGAGGTCTGAGCTTTAATAGTGTTTCATGCTCTTTACAGGTCTCCAGGTGATTGATGGAAGTGTGACAGTGGTTCAAGGAGGCACTGCTATCTTACCGTGCCAAATCATCCACACTGATGATGATTTGACGCAGATTACCTGGCAGAGGACAACCAGAGAAAAACCTCATAATGACAATTTTATCACTGTCCAACCAAGGGAAGGACCACAGTTTGTCAATGGACAGGATGATCGATTTAAATATATCGGGAATTTTAACAACAAAAATGGAACTCTCCAGTTATCCAGTGTTGCACTGAAGGATGAAGGCAGATACACGTGATCTTTTTCCCAATTCTTACATTGCTAAAAGCCTTACGTGTTGTAAAGACAAAACATCCTATGTACCAAACTTTGGTTCGACTCCTTACATCATTAAATGATGTAAACAAAGGCAGTTTTACTTTGATGTTTCACAAAATCCTCAAATGACTAAAACTAATCAACTCCAGAAAGTTTGTTTTGGAGTTTGTTCTTCTTTTGTTTTGTTTTTTTAAATGAATGGGAGTGAAATATCCCAGATCTCATGACTTTGCCTCCTGTTTGTCACACAGTAGCATGTTGTCACAATAGATGGGAAAATACTTTCTGAAAGACAAAAACATCTAGACTGATTTAAAAAAGAGCATTGTTTCACAATTATTGCTAAAGACTGAATCGTGGCCTGTCCCATACAGCATCAGCCTCAGTCCCAAAAGTTTGTCGAGTTCGGATCGAAGATGTAGGAGACAGAGGCGAAACATTATTTTCATGTTATTACTGTGTCCTCAGTTCAGGATTAACACAGCTGTCTTTCTGCTCTTGCAGTCTCTCCCACAGAAGTGAACATCAGAGCAAAATCTGAGGACTCATTTGAGTGTGTGACAGAAGCCAACCCAAGTGCAAATTTTACATGGAGCAGGTAAAGTAGCTTGAATAACAGTTTCAGCTGAAACATTCATTTCATTGGTTCTTTTTGTTTGTCTTTAAACCAACATGGTGGCAAGCAGCATGACACAAAACATCTGGGAGTGTGAGAAACGAAGATCACGGACCAGAGTAAGAAGACCTACAGAGAGATCAAGAGGTCAGTAACAGTTAATTTGTTCATATACTTCATAGCTCACTTTTGTTTCTCCCACAGTTAAATAGGTCTCTGAAAAAAAATGTTGGGATTAATTATATATTTTAATGTTAACTACTGTTATGCAGTTACTGGAGACTCAATTATAGTTTTAGTTGTGTACAAGGCATTTTATTACATCTATCTTACTTGAATGAGCTGAGCTACAAGAAAAAAAAAACATTTTATTAATGTGTTTGTTAAGTGTTATAGAAGTTTAAATGTTCTTTGTTAAATCTGCTGACACTGAAAGTATTTGCATTTTCAGTTGAAATTAAAGACAGGTCTAAACAAATGCTCCGTATGATCCCTCAGGAATCTCTCTGACAGCAAAGATGAACATTATTTGGACTGAAGGCTCCACCAACATGTCATTTTAAAGTCAGCTGGTAAATAAACAGATGAAGAACACATGCCCCTGCCTGAACAGGACACCATACGTGACACGTGAACCTGCAACAGGGTCTGGACCACAGACAGATTAACTTAAAAGCACGGGGATGTCAGACAAACATAGGAACATGACCGCAGAAACAAAGGGTAACAAAACAGGGAAACTAGACACAAAAGGAAACTCATAACTTAACAGCCAAGAAGTAGAAAAAATAAACGCAGTTGCATTAAAGAAAACAAAAGTCAAGACTAACTAATACAGAAAATAAGAACTAGAAAATGAAAATCTCTTAAATTTAAAGGAATGAATCACAAGACCATAATATATTCAAAACTTGGTTGAAGACCCACCATGACACATGCATGTTTTAAGATTGAGTTTCTTTCATATGATTCAATTCAGTTCAATTCAATTTTGTTTATGGAGCGCAAAATCACAACAACAGTCGCCTGAAGGTATATACCTTGTATACTGAACCTCCCCCAAAGAAAAAAAAAACAGGCCTACAGCTTGATTAGTTTTAAGTATATTAAAACACATTAATAGTATAAATCAGCTCAAATAAAAAGCTTGAAGAACATGGTTGACTGTCAATATCAACAGTGTGAATTAAAATGTAATGAAAAATTACAGTGGACTGGTGGAAAAGCAGCTGGTTAAACATACTGCCATCTCCTCTCATAGTCGTCAGAGCTTGAGTTTAGACTCTTAGTCTTAGTTTAGTCTTGAGTTTATCTGTATTTCTAGTTCGCAGTGTCTTGTTTGATAATAGGTTGCGTTCATGTCGTTGTGTCGTCTCTGTGTCTTGTCCTCAATGTCTCACTTTAAAATCAGGTTAATAAGCATGGAGACAAGACTATCTGTTTCCCCAGTCATGTCTCTCGCTCTGTCTCTTCACATCTCTGTGTCCGTGTCTCAGCGTTTGTGAGTTCCTGTTTACTTTGGTAGTCGTCATCTCATGTGCCTCGTGTTCTGCTTTGCTTCCCCCATCTCACCATGTCTATGTTTCTCTGGCTGTGTTCCCATGTTCCCTGTGTCCACTTCTCCTAACCACCTTCCTGTGTATATATTGTGTCTGTCTTCCCTTATACTTGTACGTTATGTTCAAAATGTGATCATGTTAGTTAGACAGTTTGTATTTAGCTTCCTTTTCATTAAAAGGCTCTCCTTTGGCTGAAACTCCTCTGTGCTGCCTCCATGTCTGCAATCCTGGGCCCTCTTTCACCACAGCAGCAAAACAGAGAGCTGCAATCTTTTGGAAGATTGAAACAAAAAACACAGGTTTCGGGAACCACTGTCAACAGCTACCACAGGATGGCAGTAATGTAAAGGATGGATTCAGACAGGTGGGGAACTTTATAGCAACACTGTTCAAGATGAAAGGAGAAAAATTGTTTTACTTTGGTACATTTTAATTTATGTGTATTTTTCGATTTGACAAGGCAAGCACTGTTTGCCTTTCTTGTCCTGTCTGCCATGTGTTAAATTACAGTAATGTGAAATGATTCCTGCTTAATGATAGAAATACAGTGAAATATTTTAATTATTTGTTCACTGATTTTCTCTAATTTTGCCTGTCGTTGCCAAGACCTTCAGGATGTAGCTTTAGCTGTCTCTTCCTGTTGAAGAATCATAAAAAGGTTCTTGAAATATTTACTTGGTTTCCGTTTCTTGTTTACACCAGTCAGAACTACTTTCATCAGTTGTATTAGTAATGTGGTAACTGTAGACTCCGCTGGTTAGTACGACCTTTCCTTAAGGATACAATGTCAAATTTTAAGCTTATAATATACAGTACCATGGAAATATAGACACATCACTCAGAATTTTACATTTTGTCTTTTTTTTGCACATTATGTATTTGAAAAGCACCATGACACTATACAGGCACTGTGTGAATGCAGTTGTAGCTGGTCTGTCTGGTTGTGCTGATTGAAGCTCAGTTTTTCTGTCCTATTTTCCTCTCAGTGGTAAAAACTGTCTAAATTCTTTCATCTTTAATTAAATGATCAGTGTGGCTGCTTTACCAGGTGTATCAATTGAGTTTAACATCCAGGCATTCGTGAAAACAGATTTTATTAAATTTAACAGAGTTAGAAGTTAGCAGAGAGTTAGCGCGCTAGTTTCCATCTAAATATAATATACCATGTTCTGACTGAGAGATTTCTGAAACAAAATAAAACTTCCAGATCTGCTATCACTTCCAAAATAAATGAAGACAGGAAAGTAAACTGCAGTGATGTTTGTAGGGTTACTGAAGTTGGACTAGCTGGTATATAATGGTGTACTAGGTGATCGCTTGTGACACGGCTATGTTAGCATAATATAAACACATTGAAGCTGGAGGATGAATTTTTTTCCACTCCATAAAAGTTAATGTGAGGGTTAGGGGTTAGGGACAAATGTAATCGCATAGCAGGATGCTGGAAACAGACCAAACGTCAGTCAGGAGAAAAACTAAGATAATCCATCCACAATACGAGGTTAGTCATTAATATACTGCTGCATGGGCTGGGCTGTAGTTGCATTGTAAGGGTTAAAAAGACTGAGCTTTAAAATGATTAGCGGTAATAAAAAAAGAGAGGCCGACAGTGATCACTGACTGTTTTTAGGGGGTTGTTGAGATTAAATAGAACAAGATACAAAGCATTAAAACATGTTAAAAACACAACGCAGAGTAGTTTGAGCCCGGAAGCAGGATTGATCACGTCATCACTTAAAGACCAGATAGAGCTTTCCTAGTGGACTTCTGTGGAACTGAAGCCCACGCAGATAGTAGTTATAATGCAGCACTTAGACCACACAACATTCACACAACACAAACCCACTGAATGCATTAATCAGTCTGTCTGATGACAAATTGCCACATAGTGCACACTATGTAATAAATAATACAGGCCTGCCTTTTGTGTGTTCCTGACAGTGAATGCACAAGTTTTGCACTAGTAAAATTTAATATAAAGCAACTTAAAGGGATTTTTAAAAAGTTTACTGATACAAGATGCTTCTCTATTGGATTTATGTTTACTATCATTATTATCTTTATTATTATTAACTTTAAGAAAATTGAAGCTTGGCTGCTGCAGATATTTTTATTTTAACTAAAAAACACAATAAGATGTATTTTCCATGAGTAGTTAGGAAGATCAGGTTTCTCTGATCCATCATTGATCTGATCAGTATACTGACATACAAGATACACAAGGGAAGTGGACACAGCCGGGGCAAACAAGCACAAGTAGACAATCAACACAATGAGGCAGAGGAGGAATAACGAATAATAACACACAAATATCACCAGAACGCATACACTACACATAAGAGGAACAGAGAAAACACTTCTCTGAAATATGAAGTTAAAAACCTAAAGAATAAGTAAACTAAGATTATTTATTATTTTGCGTGATATTAATATTTGGTAAATGGCCTGTATTTGTATAGCACTTTTCTAGTCCCTAAGGACCCCAAAGCGCTTTACACTACATTTAGTCAGTCACCCATTCACACACAAATTCACACACTGGTGATGGCAAGCTACATTGTAGCCACAGCTGCCGTGGGGCAGACTGACAGAGGCGAGGCTGCCGGACACTGGCGCCACCGGGCCCTCTGACCACCACCAGTTGGCAACGGGTGAAGTGTCTTGCCCAAGGACACAACGACCGAGACTATTTATTTAACAATAAGCAGAACTACAAAACTTGAAAGTCCAAAAGCACAAAACACAGTTTTAAAGACCCAGGAGAATGACCCTAATATCATATTTTAATCTTTATGTTATTGTTTTTTTTCCCTTTTTTGTCCTCATCCAGACCTTTAACTCCATACACTCAACTCAGTTGACTGATTCATAACACAGATTGGTCAAATGGCTCCAATGACTCATGCCATCCTTCAGCTGTTGAGCTGTGAGCCAAAGCAAGCATATTTTAAGCACTCATTTATTTGGGGCATGCCAGAGTTAGTATGGGCTGGGCATGCACAAGGCGTGGACAAAAATGGAGAAACAACTGGAGGGTTTTAAATTGTATCATCATCACACTAACGATGGAAACAGAATGCAACTGAGAATTAACTCTGATGTTAATCTGAAATTTGATAACAGTACACTGCTCAGAAAAAATTAAAGAAGCATTTGATGGTCACAGTATAACAAAGTCAGTTCATCTTCAGGGTGTTTGATAAACCATGAATCCATTTTACATGCTTTGTACAAATGACAGTGACAACAGTGCACTGGAGAGGAAACAACATAACTACAGACAGGAATTGCCACCTTATCATGGTGGAGAGGTTTGTATGCCCTAGTTGTCCCAGGAACTATGCTGTCAGGGGCAATTTGCCCCTCAAGGCAAATCGTTCACGGGTGAGCAACCGGAACAAGTGAAATTTAACAGACTTCTTTGATGAAAAATTCAAAAATGGTCCAATGACCATATCTCAGTTACTATGGCTCCAACCTGGACTCAGGCTCAGGCAAGAGGCTTGTTGAGAGTCACCTCTGTAGTACATGGCCCCTGACCAGGCTTAGCCCAAAGGAGCCACATCGGGCAAGATCATCTGATGAAGGATCTGTGGTGGTCCAGTGTAATGTGGATAAAACGTAGAGGCCTTGATGGACCAATCCCCAGTTACTAGTTTGTGCTATACTGTGACGAGTGTCCCATTTTTAATAATGTATTTTATTATTATTATTATTATTCAGCAGTTTGCTTTATTGTTAAACATTGTGATAAGGAAAGAGTTATACTCTAAATGTACTGTGACATTATCTACAGTTTTTGATAACTAAGCTAGTTAGAGTCACTGCTTCCCCTTCCAGAAACTGCTCCAAAATGTAAAAGGCTAACTAGCAAATTTCACTGTTGTTGACACAAAAGCTTTCATTGTAATGTGAGTAAAAATCTATTTCATCATCTGTTTTGTGTTGTTTGTTGGTTAGGAGTATACAAGCTTAAGGCAAGTCAAAGTCTCTGGCTCAGGCTGGTTGTGTAAACACATAGTGAATGAAAAGAGGTCAGAAAGGAGAAATGCCCAGTGCATCGTGGGAAACTCCCAGCACAAACTAAGGGTGGATTCCAGTGGCAGCTAGATGAAATGTCTGTCTCAATGAAATTCAAGGTGGAGCTGGCATTGGCGCCGTGTGGGAGGAAAAGCTGATGATTTTAAGGGATCATGACTGATCCCTTAGGGGCCATAGACAACAGTAGTTTTACTTAGTT
This sequence comes from Haplochromis burtoni, assembly GCF_018398535.1. Lineage (NCBI taxonomy): Eukaryota > Metazoa > Chordata > Actinopteri > Cichliformes > Cichlidae > Haplochromis > Haplochromis burtoni. Next base: position 18,207 of record NW_024583445.1, read on the forward strand.
TTGTTTGAAATAATGATTAACCTATCACCATAAAATGTTTCCCTGACAGGGTACCTATAAGCCTTTTTGCTTCCTAGAATTGGTTTTGTTTGTTTGCAGCAACAAAGCGCAAAATCCAGTCAGCCTCTGAACTGTCTCCCCCCTTCTTTCCTTATTTCGTGATTTGGTTTTGTCCAGGTGGCAGCACTCTCGGCTGAGCGAAGAGTAAAGAGGGTAGGATGGTCCATTAACAAGAAAAGAGAAATTGAACTCATAGCGAAGTCATAGAAGAAACTGCTTGACTTTCCTAGTATTCCTAGTATAAATAAGATAGCTTATTTACTTCAGAAAAGTTAACATGTATTTTATTTGTTTTATTTTAATATCAAATAAAGTTATAGCTAAAAACATAAAAAATAAAAATAAAACGTGCTTGCACATCTCAGTCTTGCACAAAATCAAAAAACCCGAGCACAATATTGATCCATGATTGTGGATTTAACAGGGAACCAATGAAGAGAAGCCAGTATGGGAGAAATATGCTCTCTTTTTCTAGTCACTGTCAGTACTCTGCAGCATGTTGAATCAACTGAAGGCTTTTCAGGTAGTTTTTAGGATCACAGTTGGATACTTTGGATAAATTTGATACACAGACCAAAGTGTCATAACTCAGCATGTGATCATGAGGTTGGGAACTGACTTCTGTCACAAAAACAGGAAATACATGATAATTATAAGTCTTGTGAGACAGAACTTCAGTCTCTCACATGCTGTGAGGAGAGAGAGATTTTTACTGTAATTCCACTGGTTGAGTTGGCTAACTAAACTTTTTATTAGCTTCATTGTGTCTTTGTAGGTGATCTGAAACTATAGATCTGCACTATCAGTACAATTGCTAAAATCTTTTGCATTCTAAAGGGAAACTGTCCACAGTATTGCACTCCTATCCATATACTGGGGGAAACATTTTCAGAAATTCTTCCAAAATCCTGTTTCCATATTATTACATTTAGATTTCTGTCTCCTTCCATCCAATCATTTGCTACCACTTATCCATTTGAGCTGCAGTCTTAGACATGCCCAGATCTTCCTCATCCCAGCTACTTATTTAACCTTTTCCAATCATATAAAGCCATCTGAGTGATGAAACTTGCCAGCATTTCCTGGACCTGCCTCGAGGACCGCATACATGTGGGACATGTGCCGGAGGCATCCTGATCAGATTACGTTGCACATGCTTTTCATATGTTCTGTGATAATATTCTTGTGCTGATCACTTGTTTTGTATTAAGCTAATCTGTCATGGGTACGCCCTAAGCTTTTGGCTGAACCATTTTGCGTGTATTGCACGCACTATGCAATACATTATGCAGTTTTAGAATTTATATTCAATGTTTATTGTAGCTAGGCTCAAAGTGCTAATGCTAGCTTATTTTAATAAACAACACTGTATTTGTAAAATCAGGTTACCACTAGAGGTGGCACGAGATTACAACCCATGCCACCCCTGTAGATCTGCCCCTGATCAGCATGGAGTTGTGCATACTCCCTGCTGATCATCTGCAGGATTAGATGGTATGGAGCCCAGTCTAAGTGGGACTACCTGTATAAATAAAGGTTAAATAAAAATTAAAAAGAGGCTTGTTTAGTGAGAATCCTAGACAAAAGGAAATGGTTTAAGGAATCTAAACAAAGAGGCACTGTTAGATCAATGAGGAGGAAGGAGCAGCTATAAAAACAAGCCCATGCAACTAACAATTGCCAGACTAGATGACTTACATTCTAATTCCAGTGATTTGAAAAGAATGAAAACAGGAGACATGTTACAGTTCATAAAGACTAAGAAGCCTTTTGTTTTGTTTGGGGTTTTTTTTTTTCAAAAGGTCCTGATCTTGTACCTCATTAATTTGGAAGATTAAGTCAGTTTTGACCTGAGTGATCTGATGTCTGGATGTCTGAACAGAAAACACCCCTGGCGCTCTACACCATGAACTTAACTGGAGAGAAGAAGCAAAAAAGGGTTTAAAGAGGGATGTAGCAGGTGAGGTACTCAACTGCAAATGCGTCACTGGTAAGCTGACCTATGCTGCTGTTGCCCTGTGTTGATTTACACAAATGTTATAGTATAGAAGAGGATGTTAGCTTAGCAATAATGGCTGCTCTTCAACCTCTATCTGGGATAAAGGTAGAATCGAAATGGAATTTAGTAGCATTTAAAATTTTAATTGATGACTCCTCCAAGAAGCAAGCAAGATACATAAAAACTCCATCATAGAACTATCCCCTTGAAGGTACAGCTCTGTAACGATTTTTGCTGTTGCACAATTGTCCCATAAATCTATTTTATGATGTCTCTGCTGCCACCAGGCCCTAACCCATTAGTGACCAAGGATACCACGGCCTGCCCTGCACCACTGCTACATTCATCACTGCAAACATTACCACGACACAGTATAGCCTGCATTTACTAAGTGAGTCATTATATTTTCACTTGTTTTTCCACAGCATGGTTTTTAAAAAGAAAGGAAGAAAACATCATTTAGGCCTACAAATAGTTGCTTTTAGCTGTTGCTTTATTTCCCAGAGGCCCCAAGAGCAGATGAATCTGCCTACAATACATTAAAATCCACTCAGCCTACAGCACATGTACATTCTAATAAAATGCTGACACTCTATTATCAAAGTAAGTCAGAGATGTTTTTTTGGATTTTTTTTGTTTCATGAATAACAATCATAAAACATTCAAAGCTTGCATTTACACTAAAGAGTTCACTTAGCTATGACTATAACTGCATGTAATGAGTTACAATATGCTTATGACAGTTTGTCTGTTATGCTACAATATATTCCTAAATTGATAACTTGGTTACCACCAATTCTTTAAGTGTGATTAAAAAGAAAAAAAAACAATGGTAATGTTTGACTAAGATGGATTCTTGTAATTTATTGTATTACAGGTTAATTACTGTTAGTTACTGTTAGCTGAATCAAAAAATGTAAAGACTGAATTCAGTCAAACTGAACAATTTTAAAGGATGCCGATATAGTTGCTATTTTGAAGCATTTTGTGTATATTCAGTGAATCTGTCCATCACCTGCCATCATGAAATGAGAATGAAAACAGGAAACACTCTACAGATCAGTTTATAAGCACTAGCAATTGTGCCTTTTTTGTATTTCTAGACTTACTGGAGGCTCACGGATGGCTTTTCACTTTCCATACTCACCCAATGCAAAGAGAACAGCCTCCTTTTAATTTAAATCCTTCATGCAAATCAAATAACACTGATGTGTTTGTGCAGCTGACTGTGACACAAGGCACTGGGACTGTCCACAGAATGCAAAACCAAACAAAGAGGCTGGATAAATATTTAACTACCTTAAAGACACTAAGTGAAGCTTCACTTGGAAGCTTTACACATGAATGGTCTCTGGCTGATCACTGATAAGGTAGTGCCAAGAAATCAACTCACATTCATCACACTTCTCTTGGTTTTACTGCATCATCTAAATTGAGGAGGAAAATTCCAATAATGTCAGCTAATAATAATATAATAATTTGTATATATTTTTTTATTTTATGATCTCCCAGAGGTGAATTACCTAAGCATCCTACCTAAGAAGCTTTCACTATTTTCTGTTTACTGAAGGATAAAATCTAAATACATTATTCCTGCTTTGTAAAACAATTATCCAACACAAATGATACTTAAACCCTTGTGCAGCACCATGTTTTCTTGACAACAGGACACAGTGGTGTATACTAACCTGAAAATGGCGCCCAGTGTTTTATTCAGATTTCATGTGAGCCCCTCTGCCTGGTTTTTGGGTCCTGTGCCACCCAATTAAGAAAAATCCTGCATGCACCCCTGAAAAGAAAACTGTAGATCATTGGTTAAATGATCACCATGCAATATTTGTTTGTGCAGACCTGCCATAACTGTGGGGGACTAGTCCAACCGGAATAGTATGGTGAGGGGAGTTTTGTTCTTCCGGTGTTCTTTGTCGTGTGCTGGCGTACGCATTAAAGTTTTACAGTGGACTAACATCGAGAGTGATTATTGGCTCGTCGCATCACACGAGAGTGCTACAAAAACCAAAAAAACCCCACTCTTTTCTCAGGCAGTGCAGACAGCAAGGATTTTGTTCCTCCTTGTGATCGCCGTTGTTTTGATGTACATTTAAAGCCATGTGTGTTTCCGTCGGTTACGCCGTTTAAAAGGCTCAACAGAAAGCTGCATCCTTAATTCATCTCATGTGTGAAAGGTTTTATTTCCACCACCCACCCACCCCTTCCCCCCTCTATCTCCCCTCTGTGTGTCACTGTCGGTATTAGTGATGGTAAATTTGATTCTTTTTACTGAATCGAGTTTTAATGAGTCACTCACCAAAGTGAATCCCATTTTTGAGTCATTTGATTCACTGAGTTAGTTGACCAGAGAGTGCAAAAAATGTACATTTTCACTCAAACTTAATTTGTTTCTCTTTTCATGTAAATCCTACTGCTAAGATGAATGATTCTAAAAGAAAACAACTATTTTATAGAGCAAAAAAGAGCAAAAACATTTCTAAAATTAAGCAATTTCCTATCAAAATTGCTTAATAAACATTTATTTTGTTTATTTTTATTTTATTAGTATTTTCCTTAAATGTGTTAATATATATTTTCTCATCTAAATGTCCACTGAGCTGTGAGCCAGGGGCGGTAATGCGCCTTAACATTGGTTGCCAACCAAGAAGAAGAAGAAGCTGTGAGCCAGGAGGGAGGGGGTTAGTGAGTCCTGAGTGATTCGCTTACGATTCAGCACAGGAGGGAGGGGGTTAGTGAGTGAGTGAGTGAGTGATTCGTTCGCTCTATGATTCAGCACAGGAGGGAGGGGGTGAGCGAGTCCTGAGTGATTCGCTTACGCTTACGATTCAGCACAGGAAGGGAGGGGGTGAGTAGCTCAAATGTGCTGTTAGCATGTTAGCAGAGCGATGCTACTGTGAACCGAGGAGCTATTTTCTTGATGTGAGCTTCTACTCAGGGTTTTTTCTTCCAGTTCAGAGCAGAAATTTTTTGTTAAGATACTGGATGTTGTGTTTTTCTCCACAATTTTAATTATAAGCTAGATACATTGCTGCTAACAGCAACAGGGATGAGTCAGTGAGTCAGTTGGGCTTGTGAATCATGATTCATGAGTCAGTAAAGTGATTCTCGAGTATTGAACGATTCGTTCATGATTCGCGCATCACTAGTCCGCATCCAGCCATTTTCAGCCCGCGTCCTTCTTTCTGTCTGCAAGACTCCCAAGAGAATCATCGGTCCTCTAACATTTTTGGGCTGTGGACTTTTTTTCTCCCGGAAGTTGGAATGTGTAAATATTATATGATTAGTGGACAGCAATGATTAGCGGATGGATGGAGCTGCTTCCTTTTTTGGCAGCTTCTGCCACAACATACCGTCCATATGTGACTCTGCGCTACTACGTGTCCTTCTCGTGATCGTGTCTCTTCTATGTGCTGATATAGAAGGTATTTTGTAGTGACTAGGCTACAATGAACTGAATTTGAATGTTATATTTGTCCACTGCAGCACCTTATTTTAATATTGACGCTTCAGAGATTTGGCTTACAAGACATGGCGTCAATGTGCGCTGCAGGGTCTTATTATGTTTTTTTTTTTTTTTATCAAACTTTGTGGTTCATCAAACTGAATGGTTGTGTATCATCATTTATTATCTACGCCCCCAACCTCGCTCTCTCACACACATACACACACAAAAGAATTCATTAAATTTTTATCTGAATGCTTTTTACAGCTCTCCATGTGATTGGTGGAAGTGTGACAGTGGAACAAGGAGGTACTGCTATCTTATCGTGTTATGTCACTGGTACCAATGATGACCTTACACAAATTACCTGGCAGAGGAAGACGAGAGAAAAACCTCACAATGACAATTTCCTCACTATCCTACCCAGAGAGGGAGTGCAGTTTGTCAATGGACGTGATGATCGATTTAAATATGTCGGGAATTTTAATGACAAAAATGGAACTCTCCAGTTATCCAATGTTGCCCTGAAGGATGAAGGCAGATACACGTGCATCTTCACCTTGTTTCCCAGTGGAAATCAGAAGACTGAGATACTTCTAAACTTGCTTGGTATAAAAAAACATAAAACAAAACTTTATTTCAAATATTGTGGGTGTTTGTGTGTGAGACAGACATTTTACCATTTTGCTCGCATGTTGACTGATTGTGTGCTGTACCTCTCCTAGTGCCTCCTTTCACAAACATCAAGGACAATCTTCCCACTTTGGGCACTGAAGAGGTTTTATTTGCTACCTGCACGGCTGCTGGATCGAAGCCTCCTGCTGAGGTGAGGTGGCTCACTGGTGCTTTGGGAGACAAAGTGAGGACGACAACAAATTCCACCCAGTATGACAACGATACAACTACCACTGTCAGCTCATTGTTTGGTGTTCCTACGAGAGAGATTAATGGTCACGAGGTCCAGTGTGTCATCAGCGGTGGCTCCCTGTCTACAGACAGAAGTCTCCCCTTCACTATACAGATCTACTGTGAGTATCAGCTGATGATGTAGTTTAATATTTGTCTTCTTTTTTTTTACTGTTGACTTACCAATTTTGATTATTAAATCAAATATTAAAAGTACACATGCACACCCAGGATTAACTGATTAAACTGCAACTGCAAAGCAATACTATAGAACTTGATTACTTGCTACCAGTTGATCTGTGTTATCTACTCATGCAACAGAAATAGCATCATCAATTATGGATAAAATAAAAGTAATAGCTGCACTTTTTTAAAACTATACCCTGCATCTTTGTTTTGAACAAAAGCAGACATAAACCCTCAAAACTTCATACTTTCAGGTAACCTTAAGTGTTAAGAGTTGACATGGTTTTGCTTTTTTTCTTTGTTCATGAGTTGATTTTTGTTTTTTCCCAGTATGGATACCAGCTTTATCCTTGTTCTCATGCTACTGTCATTCACTCATGTTGTCACAATAGCTGGATAAAGATTTTGCAAATGATGAGACAAGTAATGGAACCTGATCTGTGTCCTGAGACACAACCACCCAGTTCAGCTGAAATGCAGAAAACTCAATAAAGTTGTGCATCAGTGTGTGTACCAGCACGGCTTTGGTAGGGGAAAAGTAGAATTGAAACTATGTCTGTTTAATCAAAGTTCAACTGTGTTTTTTTTAACTTACTAGCAGTTGTGCAATGCACTATTTACATTGGTCATGTGAAATATAGGTTTGCACTATATATTTGCTCTCGGTAAGAGTGCAGATGTTCAGGTTAAAAATTAACTGTCAGCAGCTAAAGGCAAGTGACACGACACCATGGTGCACAGACTAGCTTAAACCTGTTTGTAAAGCTTGACAATGACTTCATTTGTTTCAGATCTGTCCAGTGAAGCAAAAATACTAGAGGCTGTTTTCAAAGTTAAAGCATGTGCTTCCAGTTGTGTAGGTTCTTTTTTTAAATGACACGGTTCATCTGTGGTGTTCTATTTCTGGTTGAAATCCCCATAAAGACCATGCTTTTAAACAGAGCACCAACATGCTTGAATGTGTATGACAGGATCTCTCCTTGAAACTACATGAAAAGTACCCAAAATGCATTTCTTTGCTTATTTGTTTTTTACATATTAACACAGGTCTTTCATTCTTTCTTTTTATGCAGTTTCTCCCACAGAAGTGAACATTAGCGTGATTTCAGAGGACTCGTTCGAGTGTGTGACAGAAGCCAAACCAAATGCAAACTTTATCTGGAGCAGGTAAAGTAGTTTGAATATTGGTTTCAGTTGAAATATTCATTTCATTTCATGGGAGTGGTAATATTAAAGGCACTGAGTCTTCTATAGTGCTTGTCTACTCTCCTAGAGCACTCAAAGCGCTTTATACACACCCATTCACATAAACACTTTCTTCTATGCTTTTAAAGTACTCACTAACTAACAGTCACACATATTCATACTCCGATGGATGCAACTTTTTAGTATCTGGCCAGTATCTTCCCCAAGCATGCTTGGCACGCAGACTGGGGGAGCCAAGGATCAAACCACCAACCTTCCATTCAGTAGATGACCATCTCTTCCTCCTGAGCTACAGCCACCCCCCAGGAAAGGGTGTTATCACCAAGCACATGTCAGTAAAGATGGTTTTAGAGTGTTTAGAGTGAATTTTGGACAATAAGCTGCAAACTATAATATCAGATGAAAGTTCAGTGTGAGCACTTTAGGCATATAAGCTGCAATCTGATTAAAATGTTTGTCTTGGATTGCAGAGGTAAGCAGGAGACAAAGAGGAGAGACATTATCTGAAGCTCTACGGACAAGTCGATCAATGTGTTCACCAAACAAGACAGTTGACTGTGAGCACACAATATCCTCATAGTTCCACTGGTTTTGCTATTTTTAAGCAGGCCTGTGGTTAACCCTCTTGAGGCAGGCGTTGTCGATTTGCAACAGTTAAAAACTAACAACCTGATTATCCCACATACATATTTTATGAGGTTTTTTTTACTCAGATGTACCACTGCAGGACTTGGTTGTGCATTAGCAACAAAAAACTTAATTTGAGCCTGAGAGGGTTAAAACTAGCTGCACAGGCTGAAGTGACCTCATTTTAGTTTTAAAGAAACATGAAGGTTGCTTCCAAAAATTTGACCTGCATAGATCCATCCACTCAATGTCGACCATAATTTATAAAACTGCCACCATTAACGTAGATGTTTAGCTTTTAGCACAACTCACATTTTTCTGCCTTCTCTGTACATTTCACGTTCAGGTCTCGTTCATGTTTTTCCAGATCTGGCCAGTCTTTGCTGGAGTCTGCTGTCAAAGTAGATGGTGCAAAGCTACAACTGCTGAGCCTGACCTCTGATCTAAATGGCCTTTATCAGTGTGAAGCATCTAACACATATGGAAGTAAACGTGGTCAGCTCTACGTGCATGTGGCATCAGGTGAGGTCAGCTTGGATTTAGCCGTGCAGTTTGTCCAAATCTTTCTGGATTTGTTCCTAACTTTTGGATTTTAGCTTTTGTGGATGTTGCATCATTCTGATTGGGGCTGGGCCATATCATACCGTTCACGGTAATGCCAGTATAATGTTAGGCAACGATAAGAAAATGAAATATTGCGATAGAATATGGTTAAAACAAAGGCAGTGCCTTTGTTTTAACCATATTCTAACCATATTTTAACCATATTCTTTTTCCACCATGTGTGCCTTTGTTTTCATACACACATGGCAGAAAAAGTATGGCGGCGAGGGAGAATGAGCAGGGCGAAAGCGGATCGTTGAATGAAACAGATGAACCTGAATTGGTTTGTAAAAATGGTGCCAACTTCAGATAGACACCAAAGCACAATTTTTGGTAGAACATGCAAGCGGGCCGAAACACCTGGGGCTGCACGGCGTCAACACGTTAGCGCCGTCCAGCCCCTCGCATGCAAATATTCACACCAGCAGTTGTCACCTTCTCACCGAGCTACTTGCCTATAGTCTTGTAATCCATTACAGCAGATCTACATTCTTGTCCATGATGTCCTTTGATAGCTCTTTGGTCTTTCCCATGGTGCAGAGTTGGAAAAGAAGGAACTAATTCTGTGGTTTCTTCAGTTCAGGTCAGAAGTATCTGTGATTAATTGATTGGTTTAATCTGTCTGTCAGTCCGTTGAAACCAGAATTCTGGCTATTTGTTCTGGACTTTAGGTTGATATGTTGTCTCGTTAAAATGAAACTACCATAAAAATTAGAAACAGTTCATTTCTTTCTGCTTTTCCCCAACTGTATCAGACAGCTTTCTCACACCTTTCCCATCTTCTCTTCCTTTATCTTCACCCAAGACTAGAAAAGTTTTTGCCAGAACATTTTTGACCAACAGTACCAGAAGTGATCATTGTTAACCTGCCCTCAACCTACACGAGCTACATGTTTGATTTGTGTATGTTATATGTTTAAGTATTGTCTGAGTCATCTCAATATATGAAACATAAAACATAAATGCCAGATAATGTAATTCTCATTATATCCTTCATTCTTGTGTCCCTGCAGGATCGTGCTCTGCTGCATGGGCCTTACTTGGTGTTTTGATTTTCCTGAGCATCGTTGGGGCTGCAGTATGGTACTTTTATAAACATGAAGATCGAAGGTACTTCGTACATTAACTTGCATGTTTCCAAAATGTAGAATAATATTTAGTAGATCTGACTTTAAAGCATGTGGACCTACTGTCCAAACTGAAGTATAGACTCTTTAATTCAAAGGGGTTGACCAAAAAATGTTTTTATTTTTACTTTCGTTTTTTTTTTTATATACACAGTTTCTATTTTGAGGTGTTTGAATTTAAATGGACACTTTATTTAAAAGCTGTGTGGAATGCTTCTTTAGTTTTTCTTAAATTAAAGAGGAAAGTAGTATGGAAGTGTGGATAAATGAGCTCTTGACGGTAGTTAGTCAGGCCATACTTATGCTGCAAAATCAAAGCAATCTTATCAGAGAGAGTGCAAATCATAGGAATGGCCTAATTGGCAGTTTTGATACTTTCTGTGGGGGGAAAAAGTGCACTAGTTAGCGTGTTACAATAGACAATAGCTCCTCGTTTGCCATTGGCCTTTGTTTCACGTATTTGGATATCTGACTTTTAACATTGGGTTACTCATTCACTTGATTGTTTTATTTCAGCGCTATTGCAGTGGTGTTGGAGGGATTTTTAATTATTTGTCCCCAAAATTCCAGGCATAGGTTTACACTTTTTTGGCGGCGTGTCCCAACAAATGAATCAGCTGGTGACAGTGCAGCGCAGCAAGAACAACGTCAGACAGAGGTCAGTAACTGTTAATTTGTTGAAATATGCAGTTTTTTCACTCAAAGTTTAATTTCTCTCTCTGAATATTTTGACGCTAATGACTTTATTTAATGTAAAAATCTTTGTTATGCAGTTATGGTAGATATATTAGTAGTTTTAGTTTTAAACAAGTCATTTTATTAAATCTGCTCTTCTTAAAAAAATGAGTGTGTGTGTTGAATATGATAGAAGTTTAAATGGTCTTTTTAAAATATGCAGATACACTGACGGTCTTTGCATGTTCAGCTAAAATTAAAACCATTTTAAACAAATGTTCTGAACTGTCTACCACAGCAATCTCCCTGACAGCTGTGGAAGCAAAGGATGGACTATATCTGTACTGAAAGCTCTCAAGTTCTCAAGTCAGCTGGTAAATGAACAGATGGAGAACCGGTGGACATACTTGGTGTTCGTTTATCTCTCTGCCCCCTTTTTGTTTATCATCTCTTAGTTTTTAATGAAGTTTAGTTATAGCTTTCTTATCACTACCACAGCATTTAGGGTGTACATACCAGCTCTGGCTAATATGAATGGCAGTTTTTCTGTGACTGTTCACAGAAGATAACTGTTCTTTCTGTTCTTCATCTCCTGATAACACAAGCCGTTAAGCTACTGAGGATAACAACCCACAGGGCTTCTGTTTAAAACAATGTTATCAGTGTTATCAGTAGACCACAGAGACCATAAGGTTCAGACAGTACAAACAGTCAAGCGAAGCACACCGTCTGAATACCTTGTAATTCCAACCAGTAAGATTACCACATAATATATAATACTTGAGTAATACAGCCCCACCATTGTTTGTACATGGGGGTGAAAGCAGATGTTTTGCTCGGATAACCTAACGTAAAGCAACATACAAGAAAATTTGAAAGAGGAAAAAAAATCTTTAAAAAGGTTAGAATGAGACTTTTTTTTACTGTGTTGAATCATAGGGTTTTTGTTTATTTTTTTTAAATTAATTTTAATAAAATTAAAGGTCTTCACCCTGCTGAAATCTTTTCCTTTAACTGTAAAAAGTAACACGTTGCAGCATTTTCCAGGAGAGTGCAGCTTTCCTGGAAAACGAAAGCTACACTTTCATTTTCCAGGAAAACTGGAAAATTTGGTTTCTCTCATCAGTCATTAATCGTAATCGGTGTATTTACTAAGATTGGATGCTGCAGTCTTTGTGATCTGTCTCATGTTTCCTGTTTTACTTTGACAGTCCCTGTCCTATGTAAATGTTTTCAGTTTAGCTTCCCCTTCGTCTTGTAACGCTTCATTACTCCCAGCTGTGCACTCCTCCTTTCTCTCGTTCCCTCATTACACCTCTGTGTATTTAAGCCCTGTGTTTTCCTTGTTCTGTGTCGTGTTGTACCCTCACTGTGCTGTGTTTTCGTCTCTCTGTTTCTGGTAGCATTCTAGTTCTCTGTTCGCAGTTTTGTTTCCCAGTTCCCCAGTTTTTCTAGTTAGTGCTTCGTGCTTTGAGTTTCTAGTTTTAGTTTCCTTGAATTCATATTCAAGTTTCCAAGTTTCAGTCTCCAAGTCCAGCATTTGAGTCCTACATCCTGCTGCACACAGCACACCTTGACAACGTATTGTTATTAGTTTGCCCTTTGATGTTATCTTTCTGTTTTCCTTACCTTCACTTCCTGTCATAATGCACAGTGTGAGGAATGATTTAAAAAAGGAACTGATAAGCAAAAGTAAACAGTTAAATTCAGGCACAGATCCAAAGTAAGCATAGGGTAATTGATACAGAAGTAAAAGCAAAGATTTGTCCAGGTGTAATCTCCCTTCATGAATCACCACCTTATCACGGTGAAGGGGTTTGCGTGTCCTTCTGATCCCAGGAGCTTTGTTGTCGAGGACAGTTTGGTCCTGGTAGGGTCTCCCTAGGTAAATTGGTCATGGGTAAAGGGCCAGACCAAGTGTGATTCAAAAGAGTTTGATGATGAGAAGTTACTTGACAGAATCTTGGTTACCAGGGCCCCTTCATAAAGCCAGGCTTAGTCAAGGGGCTTTTTATTAAAAACCTATTATTCATGGGTCCAGTGAACCCATCACCTGCTGGAGGGGCCATAGTGGTCCAGTGTTATGTGAATCGGGTGCTAAAACTGGTTTGTGATATATGGTGATAATCAAGTGTTCCTTTTTGAGCAGTGTACTTTGTTGGCTATCATACATAATGAGATGGAAAGGTTTTCTAAAATATCCACTCAGGCAAAACAAGCTTTGTTAATGATTCATAACTCCAGCTGCTGTAGGTGGAGAGCAGTGACCAGTCTATAAAGTCACACTTCATACATGGATTTATGAAATTTATTGCTAATTAACAAACATTCATTGTTTTATGATTAAAATTTTTTCCCCACCACATTGGTCACCAGAGATGGGCAGTAAGGCGTTACAAGTAACGCCTTACTGTAATCTGATTACTTTTTCAGGTAATGAATAAAGTAAGGGATTACCATTGCAAAAACGGTAATTAGATTACCGTTACTTTCCTGTAGGAACGCTGCGTTACTGCATTACTAAAACCGTGATTTTTTTTTTTTTTGTGTGAGACTGTCTCATGAAAGTGACGTAAGCGAGTGCTACATTCGTGACAACAGCTGTGTGCAGATCAACAACGGATCATATATCGAGTGCGGGAGAGAGTATGAGCATGCAGCGTTTAAAGCATGGAAGTACTGACCTTATTTTGAGTTTGATTCCATAAAAAGTGACAAAAACATTAGTGTCCGTTGTGCGTGGGAAGAAAACTTCTTTTTACAGTGGAAAAAAAACCCCTAAACCTCCAAGCAAGCATCGAGTGCGCTACCACGTAATGGGAAACTCACAGAGAAACTCGCGGATTCTGCGGTACACCTGCACCAGGGCAAACCTCCGCTTACCCCACTCCTGCTTTACAGGTGAAAATAGAGCAACAGGACCGCTAGTCTTTGATTTTATTTATTTTCTGCTGTGTTTTACTTGCATCTATTTGAAAGAGTGAGTGTAAACACAAAAAATATATATTTTATGTGCTGGAATGTGCAGAAAATAAGTTTAAATGTTAAACTAATTTCTTCCAGTCAGAGAATGTTGCAGATAATTAAATTTTTGCTTGATGCATAAAGTTAAAAGATTAAAACTAATAAAACACGTTTTAAAAAGAGAGACTTTTCCATTTGATTACATTTTGTATGATGGATTATGCAGAAAAAGTAGAATTAGGCTGAAAGATCTATCGCTTTATCACGTACTCAGGTTGTAAATCGTGTTTTAAAAAAGTAACTAAGTAATTAATTACTTTTGAAAATAAGTAATCAGTAAAGTAATGTGATTACTTTTTTTGGGAATTAATTGGTAATTAGTTACTGATTACTTTTTTCAAGTAACTTGACCAACACTGTTGGTCACTGACTGAAATATTATGTGACAGATTAGAAGGTGGGCATTTTGTTAGTGTGATGTCAAGTTTATATTTTTTTAATGATTTTCCATGTTTTCATGTGTTAAGTGCATATTCTAAATTATTATCATTAAATTCTGAGTTTTTTTTTTTTTTAATGTTCTAGTCTTGTTGAGTCCCAGTTTCCATTGTCTCAGTGGTCATGATGGTACTTATGTGAATGTTTGAGTATAAAACTTACAATGTTTACAGTTTTAAACCAGTCAAGCAGACATGTCAGCACTGCAGCTATTAATAATAGCTATTAAAACAATACCTCTTTTTATACTAGAAATGTATTCTGGTACTGCCTTAAGTTTTTGTTTTGGCTGCTTCACTTTTGTAAAAGGTTAATTAGCATATTTAACAGCTGTTTATAAACAAGCTTCTAAAGTCATGTCAATGAAACCCTCTGTTTTGTGTTGAATTCATTTGAGAACTACGAGTATACAAACTTAAGACAGAAAGCAAAGTCAGCAAAAACAGAATTTATGAAATGTGCAGTGTCAAAGGTCACATTATACTTTCATGTTTTCGCAGATCTGTTGATTTGCTGTTTGCAGTTCAGGAAAACTTGAGGTGTTTTCTTACATTTAATGTAAATGACTCTGAATTGGATGGTGGCTGGTTGGAGGGCATACTGTATGTATTATTACATGTTGCCTACCTTCAGTACCGGAAGGGGGCCACAGCAGCGTGTTGTTTTATTTTTATTTTAGGATAGAAACTGTTGACTCATTTTGTCTGGATCTTGTTGCTGAATTTGCGTTTCGATTTAATAATGGATGTAAAGATATTTTTCGCCTTTTGCATAGCTGAGTATGGTAAATTCAGTTACATAAATTTTAATCCTTGTTAGCATTAGCAACACTTGCGTGTGTATTTTAAATCTACACTTTATATTATTTATCAAGTTTTTGTTCTTTTCTTTAAACCTAACAATGAAGACATGACACTTTCTGTTTTCTAAACCTTTTGAAAAAGTAAGATCAGTAAAACTGTTTTAATTTTTAATGTATATCCATGCACTGCACATGATAACAGTGGTTCTCAAGCTGTGGAACATGGACCAGGTATTGAAGCATCATGGGAAAAAAAGTTTTTGATTGTTTTTTGTTGCTTTTGTAAAGGTCATTAAAAACAAGAGCCTGTTGCTCTTATTGCCAACTTTTAACTAAAATTCATCTTGTATCTTTTTGATTTGTTAATGACTGTTTAATTACTTGACTAATTACAAACTCCTTGGTGTGGGCACAAAACATTTTTTTTAATTATTTATTTTTGCATTTTGGCATGTCAGAAAGTTTGAGAACCAATGTGTTAAAGCAGAAAACTATTTATCACCATTAATTATTATTATATTTTAATACCAAATAGCCTATACTGGTGCCTCAAATGGCTGAAGAAGTTTTACATTTATTTCATTTTTTTGTGTGTGTTGTTTTGCTCTTTTTGTAGTTTTAGATCTGTTGCAGTGTTTGATCAATGACTGTAGAAAACATGGACGACGTGATAGCTCCCAAAAAATGAAGCCAAAACGTCTCTGTCGCCCCCTGGTGTCTGGCTGAAGTATAGGTCATAAACCTCGCCTCCTCCATGTTAGTGGATATGATTCTTTCTTTTGTTATCAATAGTTCTCATCGCGTTGATTCATGTCTAAGGGGTCTCCTTTCCCATAAGTTTGATTCTAATTACTAACGGGGCGATGTTAAATTGGGGTGTAACGTCATCATAGCAGCTTTGACTGACAGCTGCAGTCACGGGGAAACTTGCGTATCTCTGTTCAGGAATAGCAGATCGAGCATAGGCTCTGAGAGGAGGGCCAGCGTTTACGTTACAAAACCACGACCGACTGTTTTAACCTGACAGCCTGAGGTGTTCTTCAGTAAACTGGACAACCCGACAGAAGGATCCGAGGCCCTGCTGCACTTTTTCAGTAAGTTAAACGTGTTTGTAAGATAATCCGTAACTACCGTCCTTAGCTAGGTCCTGAGACCTAGCTAAAATGAGCACGCGGCTGTCGGGGAAACGTGTTTTGTAAAGTTCGTTTAGCTAATCCGTGCAGGTGAATGAATTTACCCTGACTAAAGAAATCAAGAGAAACGTCCCGAGTTGCTCAGTCACTAATTACCGTTACTGTACTTTTATTACAAGTATTATACTGTAAAAGCAACAGGTTGCACTTTGCTTCAGCTCAGAGCTGCAGAGCTGATTATTAAATATATTCAAACAGCAGCATGTTTTCAGTCTCTTGCCACATCTTTAAAGACAGTAACACCAATTTATTTTTTTTAAAGCTTGTACTTCAGTAACTCTTCATTAATAAGTAACTATGGATTGAACCGTAGAACTGAAAAAAAATGTAAGAGAAGAGCTTCAGATCCTGGGTGTGTGAGGACAGAGAAGGATCAGCTTTATTTGGGATTTGAAAGATAAACTTCATATTTCAGTTTGTGATGATTCTGTTCTTGTTGTGATTACAGGAGCTGCCCTCAGATTTGGACCTCAGCACCAACCAGTGACAGCAGACAGATCATCCATCATGTTCACATGTTAGCTGCAAAATGAACTGATGAAAACAGTACAAAGGTTAAAGTACCACATGTGCTGTCAGTGAAAGCTGCAGCTGTTTTATTGACAAAGTTAAAGACAACAAGTCAAAAGGACTAATCACCCATGTAACTGTGTCACTATATATCAGCATTAACAGGACCTCAGCTTGGTTTTTCAGCGAGCTGCTGATCTCAGACCTGCACAGCTTCTGTTTTAAACACTTGATGTACTCAGCTGCATGAAAAGCACAGCTGATTTTCTCTGACACAATTAAATAAAACCTGATGAAGCTCAAAGGTCATCACTTGTATGACAAACTTGTGATCTGGAATTCCTTTACAGTTTTTTGCACATTAAAAAAAAACGAGTATTTATAACATTACACAAACCAAAGGTCTCCATCACAGTGTTCATGAAATGCTGGGTTTATCCATCTCCTGGGGTCAGCCTGCGGTGGAGCTCTGAAGATTTCCCTGTGAGGGAGCTGCTGGTGAAGATCATGAGTCCTGCTTGATCAGTGCAATGAGCTTCAGTGTTCCTGGTGATTCTTAAATAAAGCCTCTCTCAGTGGGTCAACAGAACATCTGGCACAGGACAGCTGTGCCAGATGTTCACCTACAACCTCACATGCAGTCAGCCTGGCATCCAGAGCCACACCACCAATCTCAGGATTTTCTGTAAGTCAGGTGTGGCCAGTGCTATCCTCTATGATGTTGCATGCTGGGGCGGCAGGTTGAAGGTTGAAGGATGCCGACAGAGTCAATAAACTGATCCATAAGGCCAGTAATGTTGTGTGTATGGAGCTGCACTCTTTTAAGGTGGTGTCGAAGAGGCCATTTACCATTTACAATGTTGTCCAAGATAAGGACAATGTTGGACAATACCAATACCTCCCACCCGGGTGAATTTTGTACATTACATGAATTAAATAAAATAGACAATCTGAAATTTTTAAATGAAAAATCTGAAATGTACATTGTCCTGGTGGGTGTTAGAGTGTCTAGAAGAGTCCTGTCTCAGTCGGTTTTGTTTTCTGTTTTTCTTAATGTTACTGTACTGGAGCAACTGTAACTCGCATAATTTCCCTAGGGATTAATAAAGTATTCTGATTGTGATTCTGATAAAGCTTGAAGCAGCTCTGGCTGTTAGAACCAGCACTGAGTACTGTTAATTTATACAGTGTTTATACAGCATATCCTTGCCTGTGATTCATTCATCAGGAGATTTTTTTATGTGCACATGTTTTCAGTTATTGTATCTCTTGGCTTAATTACAGCCTTAGCAGCATCTCTAAGAAGAAGACCGCTGTAAACCTTTTGCCAATAATCAGAAAAAAATACTATTGATCCAGGTGGTATTCTTGGGAGTTTAACACTAAAACTGAACTCAAGCAGTGAATTCTCATCAGACTGGATTTAATAATTAATAATGCATCTTCTCTCTACCTATCTATTCACCTTGTCTGTAAATGTCATGGTTGGCTGTGTGGCAGGCGGGCAAGCAGGAGTGGTGGATCCAAAATGCAGGACTCAGACACAGAAGTTCAACTTAAAGCGCAGCTTTATTGCTGGAAAACCTCTTACTAACTAAACTCACCAAAAGACAAACAAAAACGCAGGTGGACTAAAACACTGAAGCAGAAATACTGAACTGGAACTAGAGCTGGAAACAAAACACTGGTAACACGGAGGCAAAACACACACAGCTTGTTGAGGGTACGACGCAACACTGACTCAGAGAAACACAGGGACTAAATACACTGGGAAGTAACGAGGAGAATGAGACACAGAAGGAGAGCACAGCTGGGGGAAATTAGAACTGACGAGACAAGCAAAGCAGGACACATTCACATAAGACATGGACCTACAAAGTAAAACAGGAAGGATCACACAGAGACGCGAACTTGACACAGTGGAGACAGCAACTAAGAAAAACAGAGACATAAACCATAAGGCAGAGAACTCTAAGAACCGAGAGACAAAGAGGGGAACTCAAACATGCAGACACAGACTTACACAGAACAGAGGGGACATAGAGAAACATGAAGGGCAAGGGATCGAAACTAGAAACCATAGAAACTCACACCAAGTACAATAATACAAAAATCACAATGAACTAAAACGCTGGGTCAGGAGACCCAGGACCCTGACAGTAAAGATAAGTATGACTGCAGTGATCTGCACAACATATTATAAAGAATAAAAACTATATGAATAACTTTACTCCTCTTAAATATAAAACATAAAGCAAGTACAAGTGTGTACAAGTTACAGACATATTAAAATAAATGAACTCAAATCAGTAGTGTCATCTACAGTCTTCACAACGGGGAATGATTAATCCGTTAAGAAAAGAAGAAAAACATGAAGCAAAATTTAAAAAGTGAATAAATAAGTAAAAATGCAAGTGAAACTAATCCTAAACTGAGCATACTGAAATTACGGATAGTTTTGGTACAACTATAATTTTTACTCTATTCTTACTAATATTTACTGGAACCCCTACATGTCTTGGCTAATGCTTGTGAAAAATAAAGAAACCGTTGAAGGAAGCATGTAGACTAAAAATGTATAAACCATTATGGTCAATTCACCGAATTCTCAGTTAAACTGAAGCATGTGAAAGAACAATACACTGGCTTGTGTGATAAGACAAGGCAAGTATTATTGTTCTGCACCAATAATACCTGCAGTGTTTTCAGTAATTCAGGAAGGTCAACAAAGGAATCCTGTCTATGCTTTCATTTTCCATTGCATTTCCAAGTCACTCACTCGTTCCAGTTTTTCCTGTGGGACACAAAGCACAAAGGAAGGAGGGCACCTCCTTCCTTTGTGCTTTGTCTTTCTCCTCTAGGTTTTTACTCATGTGATCCATTACCAGAGCTGGGAATTTTAAAGTCAATCATCAGCTATGTTTGAATATTAAAAACACATACCGCTACATACGTTTCCTAATAGTTTTTCCTTGTCCAGAAGATGGACTACAACATGTGTACAGTGGGGCAAAAAAGTATTTAGTCAGCCACCGATTGTGCAAGTTCCCCCACTTAAAATGATGACAGAGGTCAGTAATTTGCACCAGA
>NW_024583445.1:39521-48786 GCF_018398535.1 Haplochromis burtoni
TCTGGTGCAAATTACTGACCTCTGTCATCATTTTAGGTGGGGGAACTTGCACAATCGGTGGCTGACTAAATACTTTTTTGCCCCACTGTATCTTACTTACAGTTTTGTATCACCCAGGCCATTTAAAAGAGAACCATGTTATGACAAAAACTGAAAGAGAAAATAACATATAAATAAATGAAATGAAAAACATGATTTGCCACAGTTTCTAGTTAGCTCAGTGAAGCATTGAAGTTTCTTTGGTGTTTAGATATTTTAGATTTCAGAGATTTCTTTGTTGAATTGCTTTTTAGAGAAAAGATGAAAGAAAAGGTGAAAAAAATGTGAAGCTGCTTGTAAATGAGTTCAGTCTCATGATGGTATATGTTTTGGTGGATTATTTCCCCCTGTGAATCAATTAAGAAGTGGGACACTCAGAAAGATTAGAAAGAGTACTGGCTGTACTGGTGTAAGATGTCTGGTAATGAGCAGGGTGGCAAAGGGAACAGTTTTAAGTGACTTTGATGCTGGATAGCTAGGCAAAGAGATGGAGCAAATTAGGGGGATTAACGATAGGAATGGAAACATATGATGCGAGTGCATTGAGAAGATGGAAGCATACTTCCAGCTGATGTATGTAGAAAACAAGAGAGTGGAGGACATGGTGGACAGTTGATGAACCAGGAAGTTCAGAGGTTTAGTAAAGAAATGAGGGCAGCTATTAAGAAGATGGAGAATGAAATGGTCCATAGTCTAGATGACATATCTCTGGAGCTAAGCAGAGCTGCGGGCTTTTGACCAGGTTGTTTAGCACAGTTCTGGAGATAAAGAGGATGTCTGAGGAGAGAAGACGAAGTATTCTGGTGCCAATTTTCAGGAACAAGGGTGATATGCAGAGCTGTAGTAACTACAGGGGGATAAAGCTGATGAGCTATAACATGAATATTTGGAAAAAAGTGGTTGAAGCTAGGTTAAGAGGAGAAGTGATGATCAGTGATCAGCAGTATGGCTTCATGCAATATGAGCACAGCAAGTATGGACAAGGGTTTTATAGATCTAAAGAAAGCATATAATAGGGTGCCGAGAGAGGAACGTTCGGAGTGCACGAAGACATTAAGAATTTAATGGGAAGGATGTGTATACTTCCTTTGTGCTGTTTGAGCGGCAGCTCTCGCCAATCTCACCGGCATGTCCTGGGTCCTGGGTTACATATGCCCTCAGGCATCCTAGTCAGATCACTCCTCATCTCAACTAGCGCTTTTATGAGGACGAGCAAAAACTCTGTGATGATCCAAACTCCAATGAAGGAGCTTCTCAATCCATCTTTTTTCTTTTCTTTTTTAATAGCACGGTTAGAATAAGAAATACAAGTTTTACATTTTAGAGTATGATCTTATTTGTGTAGTCTGAATTTGGGGTGGAGCGGGCAACACATTTGCAATCCAAATAATTTCACTCCTAAAAACAACTTTTTTTTAATGGTTGCTTTAACTCCTCCCCTCATTCTTCAGACCTGCAGCCTTTTTTTTTATTCCAGACTGCGATCCTGTTTCTATTTAACGGGACAGTTTTTTACTTTTCGAAGGATCAAAAACATTATCTCCTCGTAAAATTATTCCTATAATATATATATTATATTTTTTTTCCTTTTTTTTAAACCCTTTCCCCTGTACTTACCTGCTTACCAGAGAAACGAACAGTGTGTATAAAGTTTTCGTTTGTTTGTTTGGTTATTCATGGAAAAACTTCAGTTGAAATGAAATAAACTAACAGGTGTTAAAACTGATGGCTGTTCAAATCTGACAGGCAAAAAATGTTTGACCTTTGAAGCGAATGCTAAATAAAGTGAGTGAAATAACCCCAGAAGTGATATTGGTTAAGTCAGTGCCAAAGTTGAACTATAGAAATGTGATCTTAAACACTGAACATGAAGTAAGTGAAGTACAACTGAAACAGCAATAACACTTTTTTTAATGAAAGTGAAATGTTGCAAAAATCTGCACATTTTGGATCACAATTATTTCTTGGAATGTTGATTAAATAATGATTACAATGCTGCTGCTTTTGCCATGCCTATTTCACGTTTTCATTGCTTGACTGAAACAACTACTTTTTGTAAAGAGAGAGCCAGTTTTATATTGAGAAGAATCGAGTTCGGCTCAGGTACAGACTTCCACAGCAGTTCCAGTTTCTCATGTGGCCCTTTGGGAAAATTAATTACCCACTATTGCTGTAATACACATAGTTACTTTGTAACCTGCAGAGGCATCAATTCCCTCCTCCATGTTTCACAGATAAGAAATAAACCCTGAATCTTCACTTAGTTATACTGCAACAGGTGGAGGCCGCAGGTGAATTTCTATGATGCACTGATTATTGCTTCTTCACTCACCTTTCTCACTCACTATGTGTTGTCCTTGGGTCATTTCTGTCCCCAGAAGAAATCCTTTGCCATCAAAAATGTGTTTTTTATTCATCAAATGGTCTGAAAAGAACGGGGGTTATTCAGTACTATGCTATGCATGACTGGAATAAGCTTTAAGTAATTTGATTTATTTACGGGTTTTAATTGGATTTTTTAACACCTGTTGTCCCCCAAGGACAGCTTTATATTGTAAGGTAGACCCTACAATAATACATACACAGAACGTATGCTCACGAGCCTCCATTGCAGGCTTGTGAGCTATTTTTTTGGGGTATGTGGGTATGTTGATTCTTACAGCCTTGCATCTATCCAGTAAGGTCACTTCGGCCAGTTTATGACATCCTGAGTCTTTTAGGGCAGTTTTCATGCTAGGGCAGTATGTGATGCCAGGTCCAGCTGTACATGGAACATGCTGGTGTATGATGGCAAACCGTCTAGTCTGCAGTCAGAGCATGCGAGTTGTCCCTAATATTACAGCAGGTTTAAAAAAGAAAATGATCACCTGCAACAACTTGTTTACTTTATATGCCCTTGGCCTGCAACTGCAGAAAAGAAAGCTGTCCATGGTGGGACCAGTACAAAGTAATAAACACGAGCTTCCTCCTGCACTTGTAACAAATATGTAAACACCTTTGTTCTCATGAAAGTTTGCCTTCACTAAGACCCATGCCCTACCATGCAAAAATATAGAAAAATGTCATGTAATGAGTTGCAATAAAGATGAATAAAACCTTGAAACACAGAGGTGGATGATATTTTATACTTATTGCTTTATAAATAGTCAAACACGATGGGGTCATTTTTGAGGCCAGAGAACAACAGATGTGATTATTTTCCGCCAGTAAAAAACTTGAAGTAGTTTAAAAACAGCTTCCTAAATAAACTTTGACATATACCCATCTGTGATAATCTGTCAAAGCAACCAACTCTGGTTGTGAAATGATAATCACAATAACTGGTGATTTAATTGATTTTTTCCCCCCAAAAACAAACAAAAGGTTAATCTAAATGAGGTTTTAGCAGACATAAATTTGAAATGGAATAAAGAAATAGTGTCAAAATGTTTAAATTAAATTTTAATGAAAAGTGGGTGAAAAATCCACTTCATATTAATTAAGTATCAATCAAACCAGATGGGGTCATTTTTGACCCCCGAGGACAACAGGTGTTATTATGTGCTGCCATTTAAAAATGTTAAATGATTAAAAAAAACAATCTTATTAAAGTTCAACATACAGCACTCTGGGGTTAGTCAAATAGTCAAAATAATCTAAGCATTTAAATATTTTATTGTCTCATTTTATTACATACTTTATGTAAGCAAGGTCTGGTGGCCCTAAATTGTAAAATGAAGGGTAAATTTTGTGGTAATGTGTTGGTCTTAAGTAAAACTAAGGTGTAACACTGAATTGATTGACAATTTATACTTTGTACTTTAAAAAACACTCGAATAAAGTGGGGTCATTTTTGTCTCCTGAGGACAACAGGTGTATGGAAATCAGGACATTATGAGGTTTACTGAATCATACTTGTTATTAATCTCTGGCTCTCTTCCACAGCATGTATTTTGTCCTGTCTCCTCCCCTCACTCAACTGGTCGCAGCAGATGGCCCCGCCCCTCCCTGAGCCTTGTTCTGCTAGAGGCTTCTTCCTGTTAAAAGGCAGTTTTTCCTTCCCACTGTCACCAAATTGCTTTCTCATAGGACAATCTTATGATTTTTGGGTTTTTCTCTGTGTTTATTATTGTAGGGTCTACATTACATAATAAAGCACCTTGAGGTCACTGTTGTTGTGATTTCTAAATAAAATTTAGTTGAATTGGAAGAAAACTGAAAAAAAAATATGACTATTCAGTTCTGTTCCCTGATTAGATCTGTAAAATAACCAATTCCATATTGCTCACCCAGACCAGATGCCAACCTGCTTTGATAGTCCTGGTTCAGGTTTTGAACAGTTAATCCTTTTTGGGGTTGTAGATGTAATTGTGAAACTAGTGTTTTACCTTACACAAATCTGGTTCTTTCTTGTTTATATTTTTCAGCTGAGGTCTGAGCTTTAATAGTGTTTCATGCTCTTTACAGCTCTCCATGTGATTGGTGGAAGTGTGACAGCGGTTCATTGAGGTACTGCTATCTTACCCTGCCATGTCACTGATATCAGCGATGACTTGACTCAGATTACCTGGCAGAGGACAACCAGAGAAAAACCTCATAATGACAATTTTATCACTGTCCAACCAAGGGAAGGACCACGGTTTGTCAATAGGCATGATGATCGATTTAAATATATCGGGAATTGTAACAACAAAAATGCAACTCTCCAGTTATCCAGTGTTGCACTGAAGGATGAAAGCAGCTACACTTTGTTTCCCAGTGGAAATCAGAAGACAGAGATACCTCTTATAGTGATTGGTATAGAAAAAACAAAACAAAAAATTTATTTAAGAGATGTGTTTTTTCATGACATGTAGACAGACTGACTTTTACTATCATCCTTATAAGTTAACTTACTTGCCTTCTGTACATCTCCTAGTGCCTCCTTTCACACACATCAAGGACAACTTTCCCACTTTGGGCACAGAAGAGGTTTTATTTGCTACCTGCACGGCTGCTGGATCGAAGCCTCCTGCTGAGGTTAATAGAGTTTATTATATATCCTCCTTTGTGTCGCTGTCCATTTAATAATTTTAATTATTTAATTGGCTATTGCCAATAAATGCAGCAAATTAAAGCAGTCAATAAGGTTTTTTGATAGGGGAGGAATCTGGATGAAACGACTGCTGTCCAGACACGAGTGTTTCTTCACTGGCTGACAGTAGTCTAGTACACTATTTACAATCTTTGTGTGCAGAATAGGTTTATATATGTACTCTAGATAGATACATTACTTAATAATAAGTTATGTCACTTTTTTGTCATTTTAGTTGCTCTCTCTGCAGACATTCCCCCCTCAGTACCAAGCATTTACAATTTGTCCTGTAAAAGCTGTCTCAGGCTGGTTTCCCAAGCTAGATAATGAGTTCATTGTGCTTTATTCTTCTCCCCCAGTCAAAACAATCTGCACAGTTACCATGGGAATTATCAAAGGAGGCAGTTTATGTGTCAATCTATAACCAAAAGTAACTGAGATGTTTTGAAAAAGAAGTATTGTGGGGGGTTTTAGTGACAATGTATGACTGTGGTGTTCTGTTTCTGGTGGAATTCCCCAAAAGACCAAGAAACCCAATATGTTGTTTTTAGTCCAAGCTTATTGTAAGTGAGTCAATGACACCTTTGAAAGTCTATAAAAGGATTACTACTTGAAACTAAATGAAAAGCAACCAAGATTTACAGTTTTGCCTGACGTGACACGATTCAAACATTATTTTGACATCATTAGTATTTCATCAGTTCAGGTTTAAAACTTTCATGTCTTTATTTTTTGTAGTCTCTCCCACAGAAGTGAACATTACAGTGATTTCAGTGTTTGACAGAAGCCAAACCAAGTGAAAATATTATCTGGAGCAGATAATGTAATTTGAACAGTTTTTGCATATTCATTTCAATGCTGAGAGAGAAAGACAGGTATTTAAAACTATATTTATACTAAATATATTAACTATTATCAGAAGTTATTTAAATTTGTTTTAGTGGTGTTGGCAGTGAACTTTAGCTGATAGGTGTTTCCAGAAGCAAAAAAAGAATGTTCCACATATTGTGTTTGTTATGAATACATGCATAACATGGATGCAGCAAGTACAGTGGGGCAAAAAAGTATTTAGTCAGCCACCGATTGTGCAAGTTCCCCCACTTAAAATGATGACAGAGGTCAGTAATTTGCACCAGAGGTACACTTCAACTGTGAGAGACAGAATGTGAAAAAAAATCCATGAATCACATGGTAGGATTTGTAAAGAATTTATTCGTAAATTAGGGTGGAAAATAAGTATTTGGTCACCTCAAACAAGGAAAATCTCTGGCTCTCACAGACCTGTAACGTCTT
The DNA here is from genome assembly GCF_018398535.1 of Haplochromis burtoni. Taxonomy (NCBI): domain Eukaryota; kingdom Metazoa; phylum Chordata; class Actinopteri; order Cichliformes; family Cichlidae; genus Haplochromis; species Haplochromis burtoni. The sequence continues at coordinate 45,907 of NW_024583445.1, forward strand.
CTGTAAGAAGCTTTTCTGTCCCCCACTCGTTACCTGTATGAATGGCACCTGTTTGAACTCATCATCTGTATAAAAGACACCTGTCCACAGCCTCAAACAGTCAGACTCCAAACTCCGCCATGGCCAAGACCAAAGAGCTTTCGAAGGACACCAGGAAAAGTATTGTAGACCTGCACCAGACTGGGAAGAGTGAATCTACAATAGGCAAGCAGCTTGGTGTGAAAAAATCAACTGTGGGAGCAATCATCAGAAAATGGAAGACATACAAGACCACTGATAATCTCCCTCGATCTGGGGCTCCACGCAAGATCTCATCCCGTGGGGTCAAAATGATCATGAGAACGGTGAGCAAAGATCCCAGAACCACACGGGGGGACCTGGTGAATGACCTGCAGAGAGCTGGGACCAAAGTAACAAAGGTCACCATCAGTAACACACTACAACGGCAGGGAATCAAATCCCGCAGTGCCAGACGTGTTCTGCTGCTGAAGCCAGTGCATGTCCAGGCCCGTCTGAAGTTTGCCAGAGAGCACATGGATGATACAGCAGAGGATTGGGAGAATGTCATGTGGTCAGACTGAAACCAAAGTAGAACTTTTTGGTATAAACTCAACTCGTCGTGTTTGGAGGAAGAAGAATACTGAGTTGCATCCCAAGAACACCATACCTACTGTGAAGCATGGGGGTGGAAACATCATGCTATGGGGCTGTTTTTCTGCCAAGGGGACAGGACGACTGATCCGTGTTAAGGACAGAATGAATGGGGCCATGTATCGTGAGATTTTGAGCCAAAACCTCCTTCCATCAGTGAGAACTTTGAAGATGAAACGAGGCTGGGTCTTCCAACATGACAATGATCCAAAACACACCGCCCGGGCAACAAAGGAGTGGCTCCGTAAGAAGCATTTGAAAGTCCTGGAGTGGCCTAGCCAGTCTCCAGACCTCAACCCCATAGAAAATCTGTGGCGGGAGTTGAAAGTCCGTGTTGCTCGGCGACAGCCCCAAAACATCACTGCTCTCGAGAAGATCTGCATGGAGGAATGGGCCAAAATACCAGCTACTGTGTGTGCAAACCTGGTAAAGACCTATAGTAAACGTTTGACCTCTGTTATTGCCAACAAAGGTTATGTTACAAAGTATTGAGTTGTATTTTTGTTATTGACCAAATACTTATTTTCCACCCTGATTTACGAATAAATTCTTTACAAATCCTACCATGTGGATTCATGGATTTTTGTTTCACATTCTGTCTCTCACAGTTGAAGTGTACCTCTGGTGCAAATTACTGACCTCTGTCATCATTTCCTATGAAGTGGGAGGCCCAGCGGACCTAAAGGATGCGAACGAATGTGGACTGAAATGTGGCTGACTAAATACTTTTTTGCCCCACTGTATATGCAACAAGGAAAAAGGCATCTTCTCATTGAACTAGTTTTGTGGTTTCTTTCCTCTTTGGGCTAAAAGAGGCAGCACAAACACTTGAGATATCAATAGAAGCACAGGCTGTTCTCCATTTAGTATACCAGGACTTAGCAAGATAGCTCAAACAAGTCAAAAAATATAGACCAATGGACAAATGTTCATTACAGATGCACAAGTATCACCTAATGAGTGTTTACCTAAATTGTAATCAAGGTCATTTATTTTGCTTCATGGGCACTTTTCCATGTTCACAAGAATCACTACTCCTTCTGGAGTATTGGTCAGACTTTAATAATATTAGATTAATTGGTCTTGGATATGACTGTCTGTGTTGAAGCAGATCTTCAGTGTTTTCTCCCTCTCTCTCTCCATCGTTTCTCTATTTTTATTTCCCACTCCTTCTGTACACTTTCTTCCCAACTAGTCTTTTTTTTTTCTTCTTTATCTATCCCATGTCCTGTCCTTGATGACTATCAAGTGGACCCTTATAGCAAAGCTGTAAGGGTCCACTTGGGAAAAAAATATTTTTCCATAAAATGACCTCTAACTCATTGTTTCATTGTGAACAGGTAATAATATAAACCTTTTGACTACAGTCGCACACACCATCACTATGCTAATGAGGACACATACAATGATCTCTCTTTTACACTTTTTCTCAGTCGCTTTGGTGCTTTTCTCACATCACTATTAACATTTGCACAGCAGTTAGTGTATTTCTCAAAACAATTAGTGCAAACTGTAAACCTAGTGGATAACCTGCAAAAGCAGGTCACTTGCTCAAAATCGATAATCCATTCCTCAAAAGCAAGTATTCATGTCAATGAAACTGTCAGTGTCATCAAAATGAGAAGTCTTGACACCATTTTGATGAACAAGATAATCAAATGGCTTTGTCATGTTTTCATTATGACAGTTTACAGTATTCTCTCGGTGTCTTCCAATGCAAAAAAAAGGTCAGAAGCTTCAGAAGCACTGTGTCGAAGTTTGATTCGTTTGGCCAGAGTCACGTGACCAGTGACGTCCGAAGCTTAATTTAGAGCCTAACTGCTTCAGTGTCTGATTCAATGGTTTATAAGTAAGTGAATCATTTGCGGGATTTGTGGTGTTTTGATGGTGACAGATAGCGAACCACTGATCATTCCACTGAGAGATTTGAAGCCAGCGAGGAATATAACGGGAAAAAACATAAAATGTCAAAAAATCTGCTTTTATAATATAAATATCATTAAACAACTTTAGAAAAAAAACTTGACTCTTTACATGTAATGTTATAAAAATATATATTTTATGGTTTAATTAATCTGAAAATGTTAGTCTGCCAAATGTGCAGCAATTGAATTTATTTATTCTCTTTAGCTGATAGTTTGTGGGGCCCAGGTAGACTGTATAACTGCATCTCTACCAGTTTCTCTGCACTCCAGCCTCTTCTGTGCCATGTGAAGGGATTTTCCTTAA
>NW_024583445.1:48993-54814 GCF_018398535.1 Haplochromis burtoni
TGCAGGGAGGCAGGACCTCACAGCAGAAGCATACTCCATAATGTGCTGTACATTATTATATGTATATTATATGTAACGTGGTATTTTTCAATTATTGTATTTACCAACATCAAGAAGTCACAAGCAAAGAAAGACCACACCATGGTGCATGTTTGAACAAGGAGAGTTTACTGGTCAAGATTATTTATTAAACAAATAAACCAATTTTTTTTAACCTCCAAAAAAACCTCCTTCAGTACAAGCTTCAATGCTTCAGAAAGCTTCATTTGGCCATCACTACCAAACACTCACGGGAGGAGGAGCAAAATGCACAGAGAAAGATGGCAGAGAGACGCAGAAAGAACACCGGGTTACACAGAGTAATGCAGACTGACACGGCGTAACGCAGACGACGCAACAGAGAGCGCAGGAAAACATAGGGCTTATATACACAGGGCGGTAATCAGGGAATTGGCAACAGGAGGGAGACACAGCTGGGAGAAACTAGGCTAACGAGGGGAAAAATACAACTGAACACATTGACATCAGGCATGAACATGAACCTTCAAAGTAAAACAGGAGACAAGACACTTTACTAAGACATGGACTAGACAGAGTGAGACAGACTTGACACGGAACTAAACCTGCAAAAATAATAACCATAATCAAAACAGTATCACTAAATAATCAGAACATTAATCATAATCAGAAACATACCAAAACATAGAAACAGAAAAAGCTGGGTCAAAATGACCCAGAACCATGACAGGGCTAGTGTGGACGTAGTCTAAACAGGAGAGAAAAGTGTGAAAGTGTTCATGCCTGTCTGAGAAAACTGTATAAACTGTGTAGTAAAGGGGTTTTACAGCTAGCTATTTCATGGATTTCAACTATCGCGGGTTGTTTTTCGAAAAGAACTCCTGCAATAAACGAGTGAAGCAGTACGTAGTTCTTATTGATTGTGTTTGCAATACTATTACAATGTCCAGAAATGTACATTTGCCTTTTGCTGTTTTTAATTATTGTTTACAAATTGGTAAAAAGTTCTTACATTTAGGTAGATCATTATCAATCTGAGGTATGTGGCTTAACCAATTTTGAATCAAGCCAGCCACAGAATATGGGCCTAAAAGCTGAAGGCCAACAGCAGTGTATTTTCCACTGACATCCTGTTGGTCAATGAATCAATCCAGTACGCTCATGAATCATGCCTTCTTCAGCTTAAAAGCACAATAAAAAGTATGGAAAATTACCTACTTTCTGATTATTTCATTTTTACATTTTCTCTAGAGAAAAAGTGTGATGTTTTTTTGTTGTGTTTTTTGTCATTAACCAACGCCAAAGTCCAGTGATAGATTGGAGCAGATATTTTTGTATGGTTTTCTGAATGCCGTTTTCCTATTTTCCGTCACAGTAGTCAAGGGACATTGTGCAATATAAGGAAATTGTGATGTGTGACAGAAAAGCCAGTTCAAACTTGTCTGAAATCATGTGAGCTGTTGGGTGGAGACCCAGACAGTATTTGCTTTTGCAGTAGTGTTGTTGGGAACTGTGTCCATGTGGACTGCATGAGCTGTTTCAGCTCACCAGACAAGATGAAAAACTGGGCTCGTTTCATTGCTCTCAAACTGGAACAGACAGGTGATGTGTCAGTCAATAATATGGATGACACTTTCCAAAATAAATAGTAACCAAATAAATCAGCATCTTCTCAGGTGGTTCTGAGATCTAGAATTGCTTGTTCTTTAAGGCAGGTTATTTTCATTAGGCATGCAGTTAATACGAAAAGTTAGGACGTAGTAATATGAAATACTGATTCCTAAAATTAAACAATGTTTATTTGAATTGTCAAATGAGTTGGCGTAAAGGGTGCAAAAGTATATTTACATTTTAGATGAGTACAATTACGAAATAGAGCCGCATAAAATAGAAAAAGTAAAAGAAACTCAAATTTATAATAACAGAATTTGTGTAAATGTGTTGTTATAACTGATTCTGTAAAACGTCATTAAATATCTTCAGCATTTAAGCGCCATGCTGTGATTCTTTCACAGTAATAGTTAATAAGAAAAGAATTATATTCATAAATCGACAGTGAAATTACAAGCAACATGAATATTTTTTTTCACATGACAAAGCGGTTTTATTTGCCCTGTATATTTGATTACACATAAACTCTTTTCACAATAAACTGCACCAGTGTCACTCAGCAGTCCTTGGCTTCTCTGTCTGTACTTCACTGCTGATCCATTACAAGTGAGAAATTCCTGGTAAATGCAGTATTTGTGTGTTTAAATATTAAAGGTTTTAAGGTACAAAAACAAAGGAGATGAACTTGCTATGACTTTGGAAAAACCTAATTCTTTTTTCCGGTAAGTAGCTCTAAAACTACATTAATTGATTTGTTTTCACTCCTCGAGACAGCAAACTCTTCTTCTTCTTTCCACTGGTGTTAATCATGTGACATAAATGTGAGCTTAATGGACCCAGTGGTGAAACTGAAATATTTTATTGTCTGGTATTAAAACTTGATACTGTTTGGCTGCATTTTATTGAATGCTCTCAAATCATTAAAACAAAAAAGAAGACATTTCTCACCATTTTATTCTGTTAAGTTGCAGACCGATGTACAAGACTGTGATCACAGAGTTAGCAGGACTTGGCTTACAGGCACGAGGAGAGTGGTGTGAAACCTTACTAAAACTAAGATTGTCTTCACATTGTCTGGCATCAGGTGAGGATTTAGCTCTGCAGTTTGTCTAAATCTTTCTGTTTTTATTACTGAGTTTTGGATTTGAGGTTTTGTAGATGTGTCATTGTGAAGTTATTCTGTTTTCTTTTTCTGTGGACTTCTATAAAAGGGAATAAAAAGGAACGTTAACATCTAGACTTAAATTAAAATGGATGACTCACCCTATGACAGTAATAAGCAATGGTTTGAAATCCATTACTTCTCCTACTGTTAGGGCCGAGAGGGCCAGGCTGTGGGTGTGGACTCAAATGCAGACACAGAGGGAGGCAAAACGGGCGTGAACACAGTGCTTTATTTACAGTGCCTAGTGAACTTACAAAGCAGGAAACTACGGATGCTCTGAACTGTGGAAGCTATGAACTGTGGAAGCTATGAACTGAGAACTGTGAGGCCAAACTATGAACATGAAACTCTGAGTGCTATGACTAGGTGCTAGATTTCATGGATGGATCCTGGGAATGGAAAAAGGGGCAGCGGCTTGGATGGAGGTACGCAGTCACTATAATGAGAGGAGACAAGTAGTCAGTGGCAGTCTAGTGAATCACAGCTGAAGGATTAGACTATGGTGGTTAGGGCTTACGCGTTGCAGGTTAAAGTGTCATGCGAGGAGGGGGTGTCCAAGGGGTTCCGGGTGAGGAGTGTCCAGAGAGGATCCAGAATATACTTTGGAGTGAGGGACTTGGCAGGGAGGCAGGCAGGTGTAGTCCAATGATGGAAAGGAAGCAACCAGATGACAGAACCAGCGTCCAGGCGGAGATGTGAGTAGTTTAGCTTGGGAAGTGCGACTGCCAGGTGGGTCCTATGACAAAGAAAACACGGTGAGGAGAAAAGCAGTAGTTAAGGGCTCTCACAAGGGCTTGGCGGCCTAGCACTAACATGAGTTAGCAAAAGATCTGGCAGAGGTCTGTTGTGAATGCTGGTCTTATATGCTGGTGACTTGATTGGAACCAGGTGTGGAAGCTGATTGGAGTCTCTGCCTGAAGGTGGAGCCCAGCGGAGTGGAAAAGCCCTGTACTCACCCGGACCATGACACCTACCCTGTGAAAGGTTTTTCCAAAGTCATAGCAAGTTCATCTCCTTTGTTTTTGTACCTTAAAACCTTTCAGTACAAGGAAGTTTTGAATGTGAAATATAAAAACTAAATTTACTTATTTCTCGCTTTGCTTTCCCTGAATGTCGCTGGGACAGCAGCATGGTGCTTTTATGGATCTGGACGCTTTCAAAGAACAATAATTTTGTATACACCTAATATGTAGTATAATATGTAGGACTTCAGATATAAGGCTTTTTTAGGGCTTGCTTTTTTACACAACTCTCAGTCAACCGATTAAATTTTAACAATCACAAATATAATTGGTTAATTCCATCACAAATCTCAAAAAGCAGTTTTGTAAATGAAATGGGTAAAAAGTATGGAGAAGATTGCAACGGTGACATTTTGTTGGAAGAATTTTTCAGCAAATGAAGCAGAGCAAGAACAGCAAGAAGTCAGTAATGGCAAATTTGTTTCAATGTGTTTACAACAATGTTTCTCCATTTGTCTGCTGGAACTTGTAGTTATTCATTCTGAATTATTTTTAACACCACAATAAGTCAGCCAACAATTAAGCTGACGTTAAAAGAAGCATTGTAGCTTGTATTAAGTTGAATAGATGTTTGCAACATTATTAGAAGCTGAATACTTCTTATATATTCTGAATTTTCTGCCTCAGCATCCTCTGACAGCTGTGGGCGCAAATAATTGCACATCTGGACTGAAGGCTCCACCAGCATGTTCCAGGGTCAGCTTGTAGATGAACGCATGAACAGGTCGAGGTACTCGGTACTTTTATAATCCTGAATGCCTTTTTTTTTTTTAATCCATGGATATGAATGTTTCTGTCTTGCTGTCACTATACTTTATATTTGCAGTAATTACAGCATTTTAAAAGCAAAACATTGTTAATTGACTCCCACTCTGCCACAGCATTTTGGATGTGGCTGTTCCTTTGTTTTGATGTGTAACAACATTAATGGCACTTGAGAGCTGTGCTTGTGTTTCTACCAAGAGTGTGAGCTGCTTTCATCAGAAGCTGTATTAATGTAGTTACTGTAAATTCATTTGTTTACTTTCCCCCACCTGGATGTTAGTATGTCCCTTCATTAAGGGTAACAATGTTAATGTTACGTTTTAAGTTTACAATCTAATGCAAGGACAAGTTCTGACACATCAACCATTCATAACAACAGATGTATTACCAGTAAGTCACAGAAGCTCACGCAGACAGTTCAATACAGCACTCAGACACCCAGAACAAACATTCACACCAGACGTCTGTGAAGGTTCTCAGTCATCCAGGTCATCGTAGGAGCTTGGAAAGAAAAGCATCTGGTGGTTTCGGTTGAGCTCATTGTGAAACCTGGCCAGGTTTCACAATGAGCTCACCCCTCATTAATCAGCACCTTAATGTGGTGGAGTGGTTTGTGTGCCCCAGTGAATCTAGGAGCTATGATGTTGGGAGCAATTTGGCCCTGGTAAGATCCCCAGTTCAATTTGGTGATGGGTGAGGGGCCCCTCCTGGAGCCAGACTCAGAGAAGAGGTTGGTTGGGAGCACCTCTTCCCTCTAAACTCTTTTGTTGTTGTTGTTGTTGTTGTATGTTTTTCACAAAGGTTTCAAATCATCAAACAAATTTAAACAGTGGACAAAGATGACACAAATACACACAAAATGCAGTTTCTAAATTAAAGTGTTTGTTATTAAGCTAAGCAATTAACTTAAACCAATAAATTTTGTGCCACCCTTAGCAGGAACAACTGTAATCAGTTTTTATTTGTTTTTTTTTTTTTTTTTTTTTTTTTTTTTTTTTTTTTTTTTTTTTTTCCGGCCTGTCGTTTATTTTTGTCTAATATTACAGTTTTTCTCGATTGCTAAAAAACATTTCTTGAAACTACGCCTCATATCCTCACAACAGTAAACACAAATCCATAACATCTCACTCAATTTCCCAAACATCCTATTTCCAGGTCAAAATGAAGCTCTACACCCAAAACTATTCACTCCTGCTGAAAAACCAAACTTTGCCCTCAGACATCAAACACAAGCCCTCTT
>NW_024583445.1:55352-56761 GCF_018398535.1 Haplochromis burtoni
ATCTCTTTGCTGCTTCTGCATTCTGACTTGTGGTTGTTGTACGTTTTGTAGAGCACCTCTGAAATAAATGTTTTTGAAAATGGTTTGGTCATAGCTTGTCCTCTTTTAACTATTCACCCTGAATAAGATCTGGAGGATGAGGGAAGATAATAGTAGGACCAGGAAAAGACAAAGCTGCTGAGACTGCTGTGCCAGTATATCACCCAAACAAAAGAACAGGCATTACTCACAGATCTCAGTTAAAACTCAGTCACAGCATACCACAGGAGCTCACTGTTCTCACAGCTGGCCCAGAACACTAAGCTACTAACCACTGAACTGTAAATCATAAAACAAAAGGCACCAAACTCAGGGGATAAGCCGGTGTTGTGTCTACAAGTAATGGAAGACTTAGCAAAGAACCCCTTTTAAATGATATCCTCACAAATGCATTCACATGACCAGTTAAGCATACTTACAGCCTTCTTCTGTTTCACACCCAACTCCAATTTAAAAACAACAAGCAAAATGTGTTTAGGACTTTATAAGTGTCACGAACAGACGGGTGAATGGGGATGATGAAATTGGTACTGTGAGATTATTACACTGTCTTATGTTACATTATACCTCTAATCAAAGAGTTGCTGAATCATCGTATGACTATAGGCCACATTATACCTCTGATTTAAGCTTATGAACGCATTATAGTTTTAGGTTGCATTATACTCCTGAGTTAGAAGAAGGTGAAATTATTAGATTTATTTGACTGATTTGTATTACATTATACTGCTGATTTACTGTGAGTGAGTTACACTGTTTTATGGTCCTTCATATTGCTGATTTATTCTGATCTATAAAGAGAATACTGTTTGCAGAGAATCATGGCCTTCTTTTTCTGATTGTAGAAAGAACAGAGCGCACTGTACGGGAGCTTCTCCCCCACATTAGCCAGGAGCAGAAAAACAGGGAGCCAAGGTTCTAGGTTTTATGACAAGGTGGGGGCCACCAGAGGCTATATGAGTTTGAGTAACGGTCCGACATTTTGTCTGTGCACATCTCCCATCCGGATGATTGTATTGCTCATTGTGTTTATATGGAATAATAAGAGTGTATCGATTAAAGTGATTGTTAATTGAGCATTTATAATATCAGTGTTGTTCTTCCTTCAGCCCAAAGATCAAAGAATTGGGGTAATTTAACAGTACAAGTAGGAAATAATATAACCATCTCTTTCAATAATTTTCCATTATTTTTTGCATTAAGTATTAAAGTCAATAAAACAATAAAATATATTGTTAGCCATGTGAGAGAAGCAGATATTACAAAGAGGAATAGACTGAATCAAAGCTTTGAGGATGGAATCTCATCTGTTGATCAATACTGCCCTCTAGTGGACATGAGCGCAAAGAGCACAACAATCCTTTATTAAA
>NW_024583445.1:57829-58909 GCF_018398535.1 Haplochromis burtoni
CAGACCTCTACATTGGAGAGACCAAACAGCCACTTCACAAGCGCATGGCACAACACAGAAGAGCCACCTCCACAGGACAAGACTCAGCAGTCCATGACTCAGCAGTCCATCTGCATCTTAAGGATAAAGGTCACTCTTTAGAGGGTGCCAATGTTCACATTTTGGGCGGAGAAGACAGATGGTTTGAAAGAGGAGTGAAAGAAGCCATTTATGTCCACTGTGAGCAAATATCTTTGAACAGAGGCGGTGGCTTACGACATCGACTGCCTGCCATAATCCAGTTTTGAGATCCCTTCCCAGCAGCCTTAGCACCCACTCACACCCTGAGCCATCTGACCTCAGGATGGGTGGGGCTAGGTTTCACAATGAACTCACCCGAAACTCTGGATTGTGACTCACACCCGCTTTCACACCTAGTGATTAGGTAGAGGATCATCAGGGGGTCATTTGTCTCTCTTTGGGGGGAAACTCCCACTTGGGTTAAATCTGGGACTCTCCACAATTTGACCCTTAGAAATGAAGAAGCTTCTCAGATGAGAGGTGAAACGTCTTCAAGCAATTTAAAGAAGTCCAGATGCTTTTCTTTCCAAGCTCCTTAGATTTGGAACAACACAACATACAACTTAGTTCACAGATTTGCGTTGTCCAGGGTTTATTTCTGCGATTTCACACAACCCAGGATTCAAATCATGAATTTACAACATTATGAATGAAATGTGCTCTATTTTATTTCCTTAGGGATTAATAAAGTATTCTGATTCTGATTGTTTCAGGATGACCTGCCATTATCCAATGACACATCTGCTTAGCTGTATCTTTTGCTCGTTTCTCCTCCTCTTCTTTTCTATTTTTTCTAAACTGAGCACCTGATGGCTTTGAACTTTTTTTGTCTATCTTCCATTGGTTTTAATTTTGCACTCCAGTATGAACACAAATCCCCCAACCCAAGGATCACCACAACATAACCTAACAGACCTACACCTTAGTTCACAGATTCACTTTGTCTAAGGTTTATTTCTGGGATTTCACACAACCCAGGATTCAAATCATGAATACATGATGGTCTTGGATTTACCTCAT
>NW_024583445.1:59980-83458 GCF_018398535.1 Haplochromis burtoni
ATGTCGGTCACATTTTGTGTGGTAAATGGTATTTTGAGTTTTAATTGTCTTTACTGTACTGTGGTTTGTTGTATTGTAATTATATTGTGCTTTGTGGCCTACAGTTACTAAAACTGTTTTGCTAGTGTTTTTCTTTTGTTCCTTTTGTTTGTTAGTACAAGACAAAAGAGCTGTTGGAGGCAGGCAACTTTGCAAGACTGAATAAAGTGACTGTTTTGAGTTGTCACCATGGTGCTTGATTTGGAATAATGTATGAAATACCCTGACACCCATTAAGTCCGCACTAGTGACAAATATCTCATCCTGATGCTAAAGGAAGTGGCCGTACCAACGTTTCTAGTTCTTCTATATTGAACTTGGAAAAATGTGTTTTTATTGTATGAAGCCTGGACGCATTGTAGCTGAGTGTCCCATTTTAGGTAAAAACCAGGAAGCCACACCCATGGCTCCAAATGGTTCTGTACAGGCCAAATAACCAAATCAGACACTATGCTCTGAGAGTTTTTGCTTGGGTTTTGAACAATTTATCCTAGATGGACTTGGAGCTGTAATTTTAAATCTGTGTAAATCAGACGTGCACTGTGGTCACGCCAGCATCTAATCCATCCAAGTTATGTGGTTTATTAAAATAATCAAATTACAGCATTTACATTTATGTTAGACTACTTTTAATTAACTGCTTTAGCTGTAACTTTAAATCTGTGTAAAGCATCTCCTCTCTTGTCTCTTATCTTTAAGCTGATGTTTGATCTTAGTGTTTCATGCTCTTTACAGCTCTACAGGTGATTGGTGGAAGAGTGACAGCGGTTCAAGGAGGTACGGCCATCTTACCGTGTCATGTCACTGATACCAATGATGACCTGACACAGATTACCTGGCAAAGGAAGACTAGAAAAAACCCTCATAATGACAATTTTATTACTATCCAACCCAGAAATGGACTACAGTTTGTCAATGGACGTGATGATCGATTTAAATATGTCGGGAATTTTAACAACAAAAATGGAACTCTCCAGTTATCCAATGTTGCCCTGAAGGATGAAGGCAGCTACACATGCATCTTCACCCTGTTTCCAAGTGGAAATCAGAAGATTGAGATTCCTCTAAACCTGCTTGGTATACAAATGAAATGTGTTTTAAGATATTCTAGGTGTTTGTATAACCGATGTAGATAGAGTTACTTTTACTGTCATGCTTACATGTCAACTTATTTGTGTGCTGTAACTCTCCTAGTGCCTCCTTTCACAAGCGTCAAGGACAATCTTCCCACTTTGGGCACAGAAGAGGTTTTATTTGCTACCTGCACGGCTGCTGGATCGAAGCCTCCTGCAGAGGTGAGGTGGCTCACTGGTGCTTTGGGAGACAAAGTGAGGACAACAACAAACTCCACCCAGTATGACAACGGTACGACTACCACAGTCAGCTCTCTGTTTGGTGTTCCTACGAGAGAGATTAATGGTCACCAGATCCAGTGTGTCATCAGTGGTGACTCCCTGTCTGCTGAAGAAACCCTGGCCTTCACCATACAGGTCTACTGTGAGTATCAGCTGTTCATGGAGTTTATTATTTTTCCTCTTTCTTTTTTTTTATCACTGTTCATTTAAGAATTTTAACAGTTTCATGAAATCATTAATAAAGTACACCAACACACCCAGGATCAATCTCAGCCTGTTTTATACAAAAACAGACATAAACGTTCTCATATTTCTGTCTTTGTTCAGGAGAAGGTTTTAGCGGGGGGGGGGGGGGGGGGGTTGCATTTGCAGTTGCAACCTTATCCCTGCTGGCATGACTTTGCCTCTGTGTTAAGTCTCTTAATGTTAGGTTGTCACAGCAGACGGAGAGAATTCCTCAAAAACCGGAAAGACTAAGTGACGACATTTAGACTCGTATAAAGGGTGTTGTTACACCACTATTGCAAAAGATGAAATCATGTAAACATTGGAGGCATAACCAAAAAAATACAGTGAAGTCATACCACAGTAGTTATTCCAGTGAGATGAAACTATTGACTTTGAGTCCAGACACAAGTCTGTTTCCTCAGTGACTGGTACTACAATACTGGAATATTTGTGTGCAATGTGGTTCTATACATGCATTCTTATTAGATAAATTATTAATATAATGTATGTCACTTTTTGTCAGTTGTTCCGTAATTTTAGTTTCTCTCTCTGCAGACCTTCACCTCTCAGTACCAATAAACTACTATTTCAGATATTCAGCCTGTCCTGCAGAGTTTCTGGCCTGAGGTTATGTCCTACTGGTTCCTGCATGACAAAACACCATGTCACTAAGTAAAAGCTGTCTTCTCAAGCTAGATGATGAGTTCAATTAGCATCATTCTCTTTCCAGTGAGAAAATCTGTGCAGTTCCCCTAGGTTCAAGGTTCTTTATTTGTCACATGCATAGTTATACAAGTATAAAACACAGTGAAATGTAACCTGACACGCTCCTCGACTTGTGCAAAAATTGCAGGGGGGTAGAGGAAGAACATTATATATATATAATATATACATGGGTATTATCAAACAAGCAATTTATATGTCAAACTATAAGTAAAATTAACTGAGGCTGTTTTGAAGTATTGTGTGCTCTTTTTTTAGTGATGTTATATAACTGTGGTGTTCTGTTTCTGGTGGAATTCCCCAAAAGATCAAGAAACCTAATATGTTGTTTTTAGTATAAAGTGACTGTACGTGAGCCGGTGACACCTTTGACTGTGTTTGAAAGGATTAATCTTTGAAACTGAATGAAAACCAAGATTTGTGGTTTTGCCTGACGTGACAGGGTTCAAACATTTATGAAACATTATTTTGACATGATTAGTATTTCCTTAGTTTGGGGTTTACAGTTTTTTTTTTGTTTTTTTTTTCTTTGATTTTTGCAGTTTCTCCTACAGAAGTGAAAATTTCAGCAATTTCAGAGGATTCGTTTGAGTGTGTGACAGAAGCTAACCCAAATGCAAAATTCACCTGGATCAGGTAAAGCAGTTTTAGTAATGGTTTCGGTTGAAATATTCATTTAAATGCTGAGAGAGAAAGAGACTTATATTTAGAGGCACATGTACACATGTGGGTAAAAACTCTTTTTGTAGTGCTGGCAGTGAATTTTGCAAAATAAACTGCAGACTATGATATCAGATGAAAGCTCAGTGTGAGTACTTTAAGCACATAATCTGCCATCTGATCAAAAGGTCAGCCAGTTAAACTTAATTGCTCAGTGATTTAATACCCTAAAAAAATCCTCCACCTCACTTTCTCTCAGAAGCATAATGTTCCTCATGTTCAGTTTGTTAAGAAAATAACATCCATAACATGGATTTAGAAAATGTATGCCCACGCATATGACAGAGAAAGGAGCCATTTTTCTATTAATGCAATCCTTTTAGAAAGTAAAGAACTGGTGCTGTTTTAAAAAGTTTATGAGGTCATTCTTTTCTTAATGATAAGGTACCATGGAAAGTTGTGTTATTGTTAGCTGACCTGGCCAGAGGACCGGTGAGCTCATGTCTTTGTCCTTATGAACAGTGTTGCCAACTTAGCAACTGATGGGCAAAATTACGTGCCAAACCATGCTACCTTTGTGAATGTGACCTACAAGCATACTTAAAGGGTAAAATTAAGTGCAAACCATCCTGGCTTTATGAATATGAGCTACAAGCATACTCTGATGGGCAAAGTTAAGTGGCAAACTGTCATACCTACTTATATTTGTGCTGGAATTACTCTGTCACAGGAGAAATGTGCATAAACTACTTACAGTAGGACGTTTTGCCAAAATAGAATGGTTTGTCAGAACACCGGTACCAAGCCTGGATAAAGGAGGAGGGTTGGAATTATGACATTAAAAAAACCAATAATTGCTAAAATAATTTAATTTATAGTTCTAAATATATTCTAAATGCATTTAGGTAGTTTTTTTTACTCACTTTATTTCTGTCCCACGATCAATGTTCCCTCTAATTTTTCATGTGTCTGAGCAAAAAATAAAGAAAATTTTAAAAAAAGGGGAAAAAAAGAACAGACAGTTACCTGAACCTGCAGCTATTTTGCATGCATACTTCTATCCCATTGGTGTTATCCCAGAAACTGAAGAGCAACTGGAGGGGAACCCAAGGAGATGATTTATTGATAGCGACATCACCTTTTGACATTAACGTCATTCATACCAGTATTTTAGGTACTGTTTTTTTTGGCAAGCTCTTGCAGATGCTATCAAGATTCAGCTATTGAGATTTTATTTTTCTGATCTTTTAGCCAATAGCCAGAGAAAAGATAAGACTTTCAGTTATACGTGTAACTGATCCACCTTTATTTGTATGAACAGGGATTACATT
The DNA here is from genome assembly GCF_018398535.1 of Haplochromis burtoni. Lineage (NCBI taxonomy): Eukaryota > Metazoa > Chordata > Actinopteri > Cichliformes > Cichlidae > Haplochromis > Haplochromis burtoni. The sequence continues at coordinate 64,317 of NW_024583445.1, forward strand.
TGAGAGACCATCAAGTGTGCTGCTTTTCCATAAATTGCCTATGTGGCCTCACTTTCATCTTTAATTGATATCGTTGTATAAACTATATAAACCCAGTTCATTTGTGTATAGTACATATATAATGTGGTTGATAATGTAACTTTTAGATGGTTTAACTCTGAACTACTTTGAAGTTATAGGGAGGTCACTTCAGGTTAATACTGTAACACTGGTGTCTTCAGTAATGCCATTGTCTTGACCGCTAGAGCACGTACATGATGACTCTAATTGGATGTTGGATTTTCCATGTGTGAATGGGAATACAGAGATGCTGCCCATGTGTCCAGAGAAAATTAGATGGACTTAAATATTGCTATTTAATACATATACCAACAGTGAGTCAGTATTGTTGTGGAATTTTGCAAAATGGAATAAAGTCTGCAACACGGAAAGAGCTATTTATTTCTGGGCAGGAGAGCCAACACACACATCAAACATCACAGTTCACAGTCATGCCTGCTCTGCCCTTCGGATGCTTCTCTTTTACCCCTCCACACACAACTCTCTGTATCTTTAGGTCCCACAGCCTGTGGATGAAGACCTAAAAGATACTCCCACTATCTTTTCCCAGGAAGCTCCTGGCGCTGGCTCTGAGATTCATCCTTCTGAGCAAAACAGTTAGCAGATAACATAATGAAACATCATTGCACCTAGCTAAGCAGTTTTCCTTACGACGTCATACTGACACACACACACACACACACACACACACACACACACACACACACACACACACACACACACACACACACACACACTTCACCTAAGCATACAAAGGTTATACCAAACCCTACAGTGAGATTTTAAACACATAAAGTCTAAATGTGAGGATAAACTAGAATTTTGCATAAGAGCTCTATTTAATTGTTGTTACAATGTCCAGACAATTACATTAAGGCAGGGATAGTTCAGTAGGTAGAGTGGTGGCCCCATGATCGGAAGGTCGGGGGTTCGACTCCACTGAACGGCTACCCTGAGGCACCCCTGAGCAAGGTACCGTCCCTACACACTGCTCCCCGGGCGCTGCATTGGTGGCTGCCCACTGCTTCACTGGGTGAATGGGTTAAATGCAGAGGAACTATTTCCCTATGGGGACTAACACACACACATTAGCCTTTTACTGTTTTTAGATATTGCTTCCAAATAGTTAAAAGGTTTTTGTGTTTAGTTAGATCTTTATAAGTCCAAGTTTTTGGATTCAAAACCAGGGCTATATTGGTGTTGGGCAACAAAGGTAACAAGACTGCGACTGTGTTACCTTGCTAAAAGTTTTCAACAACTAGAGTGTAAAATTCATAAAGTCGCCTAATTTAAAATAAAAAAAATCTTATTCAACAGATGATTATCTCATGTTAGGGTTGGGTGTAGAATTCTTTGTTGAAGTAATAGCAGCCAAGCAACCCAAGACCATTTAATTTGTTCATGATATGAGGATTCATGAGGTAGTTTACACATGGTTCCTGGATTGGTGTTGGTAAAAAAAACCTAAATGGTAAGTTGTGGAGAGAAGCTAACTGGTGGAAGAGTATTAGCTCCAGTGACAAAGGCAAGAATTGTTCCCAGCTTCTGTGTTCCCACTTAAAGTAATGGAAAAGCAAAACAGTCAAAAATTGCATTAAAAACAAAACATAAACACAGCAACACAAAATGCTTAAAGCATTACATTTACCTGCTGCATCTGTTAGGTAGACTCTTCAAAAGTAATGAAAACTGCTTCAGCATGCCCTTTATTGCTACTAGATGTAGAAAGGCAGATGGTAAAGAGGCTCTCAAGAAGATCAGCTGAGAGCATTGATGATTCATTTGTCTTCTTGGCTTTTCAGCCAATCACAGCAGTACAGACACCCTGCCTTGCATTTTTACTATACTTTTATACACATACCCATAAGTGATGTGTCGGTCGATATATGGATGATGCTTTCCAAAAAATAGCAACTAAACAAATAATTTTATCAGGTGCTTCTGAACTATAGAAATGCCTGGTCTTCAGGGAAAGCTGTTTTCATGATGTATGATGTTCATACTTAAAGTTGGGACATTTTTAAATGTAATTGTTGGTAAGAAATTCACTATGTTCATAAAACAAAAGTGGAATTACAAATAACATGATTTTTTTTCACATACTTATAAACTCTTTTCATATTAAACCGCACCAGTGTCACTCAGCGATCTTTGGCTTCTCTCTCTGTAATTCACTGATGATCCAATAAATGTGAGGAATCCCTGGCCAATGCAGTGCTTTAAATATTTTCAAGTTATATTTTTTTAATCTTAAGTGGCTATATTTTTTTCAATACTTGAGAGAGCAAGCTCATTCTGCTAGTGTTAATCAGGTGAGATAAATGAGAATCAGATGTGGTGAAACTGAATCTTCTATTATCTAATATCTGAAATTGATGTTGTTTAGTTGCATTACATTGAATGCTTCAATCAATGCTCCCAAATCATTGAATCATCAATCATTGAAGACAAATGTGTAGACTGATGTAGTTTGAACAGATTTAGCAGGGCTCTGCTGATATGCACAAAATACAGTGGCATGAAACCTTACTCACACAAGATTTTCTTCAAAAAAGCAGAAATTAACATGAAAAGTGCCATTTACTCTTATTTTTTTTATACAAAATCTTAGTGTGAGCAAGTAAAGATCTATAACAAAGAGCTTATAACTGAAATGTATTCGACTTTTGGTACAACAGTTTTCTGCTCTCTCTGTACATTTCATGTTGAGTCTCATTCGTGTTTTTCTAGATCTGGCCAGTCTTTGCTGGAGTCTGCTGTCAAAGTAGACGGTGCAAACCTACAACTGCTCAGCCTGACGTCTGATCTAAATGGACTCTATCAGTGTGAAGCATCTAACGCATATGGAAGTAAACACGGTCAGCTCTATGTGCATGTGACATCAGGTGAAGTCTTAGCTTTTACAGTTTGTTCAAATCTATCTTTTGTTTCTGTTTTTTAGATCTGAGCTTTTGTGGATGTTGTGTCATGTTGCATGTTGATGAATGGTTGTCGGATGCTTCACCCAGTGCAACACATGTTATTAATACATTTTATTCTGCCTCACTGACAGAATCTCAGAGCGTGTCCTAGCTTGTGAAAGCTTTTTTCAGGGTCATATCAAGTTCATCTAATTTATTTTTGTACGTTAAAACTTGAAAATACAAGGAAGTTTTGAATGTGAAATATAAAACTAAATGTTAAGGAAGTGAGAAAGAACAATATTTAATTTCTTTCCCATAATATTGTTTCTTCTTGTGCCCCTGCAGGAACAAGCCGTGTTGCCTGGGCATTATTTCTTGTTTTGCTTTCCCTGAATGTTGGGGCTGCAGCATGGTACTTTTATAAATCTGGACGTTTTAAAAGGTACTTTGAACAATAACATAGCTAATATGTGGTATAATATGTAGTCATTCTGATATAACAGTATATGGACATAATGGACAACTGGGTCTAGTAATCTTTGGTAAGTAGAAAAGGGTAAAAAAATCAAATGCAGGTACAGTCCAGACTCAGGTTTAATTCAAGGGGCTGGAAAACAATATAAATGTCTTTCTTTCTTTTTTTCTTTTATTTTTTTGCACAATTCAAAATCAAACATCCGTTTTGAGGGTCTCAAATTGGATAATTTCCTCAGAAGCTTTTACAGAAGTGTCCCACATAGCAAACTTGGTATGGCCCAGATCTGGCCCACACAATGTGCTTACACATGGCCCACATACCACAATAGGCTGTAACTAAGCTGCCATTGAAAGACACATTGCAAACTAGCTGTTTGCAGCATTATCAAGGGCTGAGTACTTCTTAAAGCAACATATTTCATAATTCGTTCTATTAAAAAAGTATGTTGCAATACCACAGGTAGTTTATTAGTTGATGATCTATATAAATGACATTATTATTGGGAGTTGAGTCTCTCTTGCCTTGGTTGTGATTAGTTTTACTTGAATTTAATGTAAAACTCTATTATCTGAGGTATATTTATAGTTTTAGTCATGCAAAAGGCATTTTATTAAATATGCTTTTCTTGAGGAAACAATTTCAAGGAGCTGAGAAGTTAAAATAATAATTTTTCCATTACTATTGTCTAGGATATTAAACGTTTATAATTATAATAGTTTTATAATATTAAACATTCATTAGCAGATAAACTGAAAGTCTCTTCATGTTCAGTTGAAATTAAATGCAATTTTAAATTAATGTTCTGCCCCGGCTTCCTCTAACAGCTGTGGGAGCAAATAAGGGACAACATCTGGACCGATGCCTCCACCAACGTGTCATTCCACAGTCAACTGGTAAACATACAGATGAATAGATGGAGGTATTTGGTAACATTTCCTACCCGCGAATCCCTTTTATTTTGTGATTCAGGTTTATAAATGTTTTTGTCTTACTTTAAAATTGCAGTAATTGCATAAATACACGCAAAACATTGGTAACTGACTCCCACTCTCCTTGCATGTCACTCCCACTGCCACAGCATTTTGGATGTGGCTTTTACTGCCTGTTCCTGTTGTCATGAACAACTTAAGCAGTATTTGGGATCCATACTGTTTCCACCAACAGTTTGAAGTGCTTTCATCTGCAGTTGGCTGTTGATAGCAGTTATATTAATGTGGTTACAGCTGTTTTTGTTTTTCCCCATCTGCTTATTATTACTACCCTTCATGAAGGGTAACAATGTTAATTGTATATTTTTAGGTTTAAAATGTACAGTACCAGCACAAGTTTAGACACACAGCCTGTTCATCAGCAGTACACCACGAAAGCCCACGCAGACATTGGGTTCAAAACAGCTCGCAGACAGTACAAACACTCACACCAGACAACACCTTGAATGCAGTAATCTGTCTGTCTGTTGTATAATTACTACTGAGCAACCAAAGCTGAGGGTGCAAACACTTGCTCTGTAATTTCAACCAGTATCATTAGTATATAATTTTATAACTATGCAGCCCTGCCTTTGTCCTTTTTATTTAAAAAAAAAAAAGGAATCTCAATCACTCATCAGGGACTTTTTTATACAGATAAAAGATCCTCCATTTTGCCAGATTTATTATTTTAGGTTTTTTTTTTTGTTTTTTTGTTTTTTAATTAAATGGTAAATGGCTTGTATTTGTATAGCGCTTTACTTAATGCCTAAGGACCCCAAAGTGCTTTACACTACATTCAGTCATTCACACATTCACACACTGGTGATGGCAAGCTACATTGTAGCCACAGCTGCTCTGGGGCACACTGAATTAAAATCAAAGGTCTTATCCTGCTTAAATTTTTTCATTTAACCATCTATAAGAAACATTAAGTCTGAACATTTTCCGGGAGAGTCTCCTTTTCCTGACATTAGAAAGGAAAGGTTTTGTTTCCCTTATTTCATGTTGTTTTCACAGACCTGTTGATTTCCTAGTGGAACTTTTGCACATCTGTTTTAGGTACGAACTTTTACTGCAGTGAATGATAGAGATACCAAATTTTTTTTCTGAGGAGCATGACTTTTGACCAGTATCTGACCAATCAAGTCATTGTTGCTAAATCAGTGTTTAGATTTTGTCTTAGAAGTAAATAAGTATTTAGAAGTAAGTATTTTTGTACCTCCATATTTTTTACTAAAACATATTTAGCTATCTTAATCCTTCTTAGCATTCGATGCACTTGTATATGTATTTTAACTGTACACCTTGAGCTATTTTTCTCTTGTTACTGAAGTGTAGACAGCATTGTTTTTGTTTTTACACTAATGGTTATTTGTTACATTTGACCTTTCCACAACCTTAGCCATCACAGCTATATGCAAAGCCTTAACCTATCCTGAAGCCTGAATTTAGCATGCAACAAAACAGCCAAGGCACATTTGGCTCTTTAAAACCTGTCAAAAAAGTGAAACCCAGTAAAAATCTCTTCCCTTTGGCATCATATCTTTACACATTAAAATTATGAGGTATTACTTACTGGTGGCTTCACAAAGACACTGTTATAAAAGCATGGATTACCTGGGGACAAACTGAGGTGAAATTAAAATAAACTGATATATTTTTTTTGATTCTTTGTTTGTTACTTGTTACTTTTGTGAATGTCAATAAACAGCCAACAGTCTGGTTATGTGTTAATGTTGCCCTTTAACTACAGGACTTGCACCTTACTGATTGTTAATGACTTCCTGGGATCAACTTTGTAAGACGGGGCATAGCAGAACATTTCTGAGAACCACTTTGGTATATGGTAGTGATAGTATAACATACTCTGGTGTCTCAAATGTGGCAGCTTTGCGTAAAAGATTAAATAACTAAAACATGGTCTTTGGTCTGCATTGTAAATTGATTTGTTTTTTTATTTGTCTTAAAAGTTAAATAAACCTGCATACATATACGTTTTTAAAATGTTTTTCTCATTCTTTTTTTCTTCTTTTTTTGCAACGATAAGGTGATTTCCAAAGATCTGTTAGTTGAAAACTTGTCATATTTCATCATGGTGTGTAGTACAATTACGTCCATAAATATCTGGACAGAGGCACAGGTTTGTTTGTTTTTTAATTTGGTTCTGTACATTAACACATAATGAATGTTAAATAACACACCTCAGATGCATTGAAATTGCAGACTTTCAGTTTTAATTCAGTGGGTTGAACAGAAAAATTGCATAAAATGTGAGGAACTAAAGCATTTTATTCCTTCATTTCAGGGGCTAAAAAGTAATTGGACAAATTAAATAACTGAAAATGAAATGTTCATTACTAATACTTGGTTGAAAACCCTTTGCTGGCAATGACAGCTTGAAGCCTTTAACTCATGGACATCACAACCTGAGTTTCCAATTTTTTTAATGCCCTGCCAGGCCTTTACTGCAGCGGCTTTCAGGTGCTGTTTGTTTGTGGGCCTTTCTGTCCAAAGTTTTTTCTTCAACAAGGGAAGTGAATGCTCAATTCGGTTTAAGCACTTCTGTGCTTTATTAAACTCCTGCTTGGCTGTTGCTTTGGCTGTATGGCTCTTACCCTTCAGAATTAATTTGGTTGCTTGTCCTGTGTCACATGGTCAATAAACACTAGTGTCCTAGTGCCACTGGCAGCCTTACACTCCCAAGATGTGGTATGCTTTGGATCATGAGAATGTTCCATATCTTCTCCATACTTTTTCTTGCTGACACTGTGGTAGAGGTTGATCTTGGCTATGATTTTCAAGAAGTGGGCTGGCTTTTTTTTTTTTTTTGTCCAATCTAACCTTTCTGTTCTTGAGCCTTATGAATGACTTGGATCTTGCAGTGAAACTTCTGTTTTTACTTTCATGCAGTCTTCTCTTTATGCTGGACTATCAATACGCCTACCTTGTAGAGATTGTTCATTTGGTTTCCCATCCAATTTCTTGGATGGGTTTTTTCTCTGTTTTGGCTGCTTAAGGATGGCTTGTTTTCACCTGCATGAACATATGGCCTGTATTTATATATTTATCTATAGCACTGTTTATGATAGGCAACTGTATCCTGACTGTCTTATGGTGATCCTGGGCTGTTCCGGCGACTCCTTGGCACTTCCCTTTGCTGTTCAACAGGCCTTCATGTTTGGTATGGTTATTGGCAAACGTCTGATTCTGGGGGAGTGGAAATCTGCCTCCCCTCCCTGCTTCAAGAGGTGGCTCGAAGAGATGGTCTCCTGTTTATACCTGGAAGAAATTCGGTTCTCTACGTCTGATTCCATGGAGAAGTTCAGGAAGATATGGGGGCCCTTTATAGACCACATTAAGAAGGACAGTCCACGCCCTGGGTCCTGACCACATTGTTTTAACTGCTTTCATTCTGAGCTGTTGCCCATAACTGTTTTTGCATGATTGTTATCAGCTCCTCCTAGCGATCTTTGGATTTGATCTTGTGGATTGGACTCACTAGATTGTGAGTTGTTTGACATGTATACCAGTTGCTTTGTTTGCTTCTCTGCTGTTTTTAATAAGTGCTGGCCTTGTACCCTGTTGTGTGGTTTGTTGCTCTGTTTTTTTTTTTTTTGTTTGTTTGTTTGTTTTGTTTTTTTTTGTTGTTATTGTCTTTATTGTCTGTGTTCTCTGTCCCGCTGTTTGTGAATGTGTAAAAATTTTGAAACTTGCATAAATAAATACATTTAAAAAAAAAAAAAAAAGAATGAATGAATGAATGCTTGGACACTGCTTTAGACAGGTTTTTGACGGGGCGCCCACACAAACGCAAAGCAGGAAATGAAGCATAAGCATTTCCAAACCAACCTCCTTCCAACCCAAAGACTAGAAAATATGATGAAGCATGTCCTCCCTTTGGCTTCACCTGCACAAGTGCCAAGGTAGGTCTCCCCTGCATAATTGCTTTTCCCTTCGTCGGGAGCACGCACTGGGCTCTCCAAATCACAGACAAACAGTATCCCTCATTCTTGATTTTAAGTTCACAAACACTTAATGACTAACTACTCCTGACATTTTGGAGATGTTAGCTCTTTATACAGTAAAGTTACAGTGGGATACAAATAATATCAGGCTGATCCTGCTGTAATTTGTTCCCCCTGTCACGGGCATTTTTTTCATTTTATAGCAACTTTGAATATTATTACACATTAAAAAAACAACTACAAGTAAAATAATTACACCATGTCGCCTCTGCCTTTCTAAATGGAGGAACAGGAGTTGTGTGTGTATATCTAAGCATGTAAAACCTGAAGATAGTAAGATCTTAAAATGTTAACGTAACATTTTTCTTGTGAAACAGAGGGGTCCTAGCGAAAAAAAGTTTGGGAACCGCTGGATTAGAGCATGCTGTCTAATGTACTTCAATTGGTTCATGCAAATGTCACAGTGAAAATTTGGATTTGTCTTATAGTCAATTTTAGTGTGTTTATTTGCATGATTTTCATTTTGATTTTGATATTTGTATTGCATGTTTTCAGTGCTTTGCAGGAATTATTTTTAATTCACTGTGGACTGGTTGGGCAATGGACAAATTGGTAATTAGAATCCACCTGTTGAGGTGTGGGTGCGCCCTTAGGTGGCTTATCAGCTGCTGAATGGATCTGTTAAAAAACTGGCTGAGCAGGCAAAAAGGAAGAGAGGCTCAGACTCCAGGAAGAAGGAGCATGTAGAAGCCAGGCTCAAGGGGAAAGGACCTGGCTTGTGCGAAGATAGACTGACGATAGATAGACGGTGCGACACAGTGCCCAATTACTAGGTTATTAGCAAGAATATAGAACTTGACTGCATGCTGATATGGCAACCCTTACCCCTACTCAAATAAATTTAAGTAAATGTAAGTGTTTGGAAAAATCATTCCACCGTGTACTCATGAGCTGCTGTAACATGAATCAAATGGCTGAACTGCCACCTGAGCATGCAGTCTAGTTCTATTGAGTCTTGCTAATGACCTACTAATTATATTCAGATGTGTTGCAATAGGGACACGTTGAAAAGTTGCAGGACGCTGGCTTTTGAGGACTCGAGTTTGAGACCCCTGACCTAAATGTTGAGTCCTCTTTACACACTTAGGTAATTATGCTTACATTATACATGCTTTCCTTAGGCAGTTTCATTTGAAGGCATATGACACATAATCACTTCTATGCAGATGATACCCCGCTTTATCTGTCCATGAAACCAGATAACACAAACAACACACCAGTTATACTGCAAGAATGTCTTAAAGAAACATGCAGTATTTTTTCCACTTGGGCAATATCTCTAAAATTGATGCTAAAAAAATAGTTCATGCATTTATTACTTCTAGATTGTAATCTTCTAGATTGTCTTAAAAACTTCCTGAAAAGCCTTCAGTTGATCCAAAATGCTGCAGCAAGAGTACTGACAGGAACTACAAACAGGCAGCATATTTCTCCAATATTGGCTTCTTCTCTTTATTGGCTTCCCATCAAATCCAGAACTAAATTTAAGATTCTGCTCCTCACATATGGTAGCCTCACAAAAAAAGTTTGGGAACTGCTGAGGTAGAGGATCATCAGGGGGTCCTTTTGTCTCTCTTTGGGGGGATACTCCCACTGGGTTTAAATCATGGACTCTCCGCCATTTGACCTTAGAACTGAAGAAGCTTCTCGGATGAGAAGTGAAACGTCTTCAAGCAACTTAAAGAAGTCCAGACGCTTTTCTTTCCAAGCTCCTTAAAAACTCAGACAATAATGACCTTCCATGTTTATTTATTTATTTGTGGTAAAATTGAAAAACAATGTAAATAATTTCTTTAAAACCTAATGCATCTAGACTGGTGTGCGGCAATAAGATAATATGTACAAACGTTTCATTGTTAATGTCATTTTTGGTTGTTTAGTATTTCAAGTTGTGTTGTTCCTTACAAATGTATCTGCATGATCAGTCAGTCATTTTTCTGTTTCACTCCAACTCCCAAAAAAAGAACAAATAAACAAAACACTTGTTTACATCTTTATTTCATCAGTATCATGGATGGGAAGGAGGATAGTCATTATGATGATTGTGGGGTTCCACGATATTCTTCACCAGGCATCAGTTTTTCTGTATCTGCAAGTAATGTCTGAATGCAAGGTGGCTTTTTTTTGGCAATTTGCTGTCAAGCTCAACCCCTTTGTGCTAATTAGCTCCATGGTACAAAAATCCACGATGGAATTTTTTATTTTTTATTTTTTTTAAAAGACCTTTCAAACCGACTGGGGACAATTAAAATCTACTCGGCCTAGAGTGCATCTAAGTTATATACTGTTCTAAAATGTATGTTTCACTGATCTCCTGCCTTTTGCCCCCGTATCAGGGGACGTTAGGGCTTAAGAGGTTACAATTCAACCCTTGTCTTTTGGGGATATACATATGAAAACTATACAGAAATATGAACTATGCAAGTTATAAACAGTTGTAAACAGTTGTAGAATTATAATTATTGTATTTTCCAGAATGATTGTCTATCCCTCCAAATGGTGATAGTTTATTATCTTTATTGTAAATATAGTGTTAAATCTATAGCTTGATTATTTCTATGTGGTTAAGTGTATTTTTTTTTTAGTAGCATAGGCCTTTCTGTGTCTAAGTTGGATACTTACCAACAATAATCGATGTTTATTATTGTTGGCCGTCATGTATACAGACATTTATGGCCACTTCGAGGCAGCCTACAGTGTTTCAACAAAAAAACAAACAAACAAACAAACAAAAATAATACAGTTCACGTCTAAACTGGAAGCGCGCTCAAACCCACTATTTGAACCCTGGAACACCATACCATTGGCTTACATAACCACTCACATAATCGGCGATCACAGAGAGTCTACGCAACCAGCTTTAATAACGGTAAGTTAAAAAAAATATGTTGGCCAGTGGCCACTCTCTGTACCGCTCGAATATACCTCTCACCCAGGGGCGGCTCTAGAGAAATTTTCTTAGGGTGGCAAAGAAATCAAATGGGGTGGCAAAATCAAGCAGTTTTTTAACACTATGCAATATATTCAGTTTCAGCATTTATATTTAATGTTAACTGTAACTACGCTCAAAGTGGTAATGCTATCTTACTTTAATAAACAACACTGTCATATGCAAAACTAGAGTGGCACTTGAGGTGGCAAAGGATTATTTTAGGGTGGCAATTTTATTTGCCACCCCATGCCACCCATCTAGAGCCGCCCCTGCTCTCACCCCTTTTTGTTATCTGTCACCTAAAAGACGCGCCGCCGCGGTGACCCAGCGTGACAAGTGTAGAAACTAATGGTGGTGATGCATGTATGTGCTCAGGTCAGCTGTCTACAGCCCGGGACAGTGTAACTCCGTCACAGGAGCATTTTGTGCATGTTCAGGTGCATTAAAAAAAACCCCACAGAAACAGGGACAACCTGTTCTCAGTCACCTCCCTTTCCTCTTTTGGTATTCTCCCAGAGCAGTTTGTCAATGAAGATTAAAAACGGGGGAAAAATACAAAAGAAACAAAGAGCTATTGTTAAAACAGTGTTGAGGAAACTGTGAAACAGGTCAGTTAACCAAACTAACAATTCTTCTTTGTTCTTCTTTATTTATTCTTTTATGTACGTGTACATATATGTACAGTGGGGCAAAAAAGTATTTCACAGAACATCAGTGAGAACTTTGAAGATGAAACGAGGCTGGGTCTTCCAACATGACAATGATCCAAAACACACTGCCCGGGCAACAAAGGAGTGGCTCCGTAAGAAGCATTTGAAAGTCCTGGAGTGGCCTAGCCAGTCTCCAGACCTCAACCCCATAGAAAATCTGTGGCGGGAGTTGAAAGTCCGTGTTGCTCGGCGACAGCCCCAAAACATCACTGCTCTCGAGAAGATCTGCATGGAGGAATGGGCCAAAATACCAGCTACTGTGTGTGCAAACCTGGTAAAGACCTATAGTAAACGTTTGACCTCTGTTATTGCCAACAAAGGTTATGTTACAAAGTATTGAGTTGTATTTTTGTTATTGACCAAATACTTATTTTCCACCCTGATTTACGAATAAATTCTTTACAAATCCTACCATGTGGATTCATGGATTTTTTTTTCACATTCTGTCTCTCACAGTTGAAGTGTACCTCTGGTGCAAATTACTGACCTCTGTCATCATTTTAGGTGGGGGAACTTGCACAATCGGTGGCTGACTAAATACTTTTTTGCCCCACTGTAACCTTATTTCACAGGTTTGGCACATCCTTCGCAAAACAAAAATAAAAAATAAAGTCCACTTTGGGCTTTCAGTCTTTTGTTATAGTATTTGTGGGGATAAGTAAACTGATTATAGGCAGTCGAAAGTCATGGCTGTATTGCTAAAACAGGACGAGCTGGATTATATTCTATGCTCCAGCTACTGACTTAGCAAACACACCTTCATCATGACTTGAATTTTCACAGCAGATTGAAAATGAAGTGTCTAAAATTACTGTAACAGTTTGCAGAGAAGGCAACACCCTTGTTTTGATTTAATGGTCTCATTCCTTGCCTATGCATCATGATTCTAAATGCTGGGGTGTGCAGTGTTGTTTGCACTTGCTAACAGACAAAGTAATGACTAAGTATAGGATATGTAAAGATGTTTTTGCTCGTTTCCCACATACTGTGTCTGAGAGTGAAACAATGTGAAATTTGATCATGATCTTTAACGTTTCTTTAGCACTATCCAAATTTAGCTGTGGCTCAAACTGGTATCTATAACCATATTTAGAAACTCAACACTAATTTGGGAACTTATTACACAAAGGCAAAATCACAAATTTCACAAATGGACTATAGAAATCCCTAGCACAGCAGGTTCACAGCACAAGTTACCATGGGGAATGACCCCAGCAAGAACTCAATCACCTTTAAAGTAGAGAAAATCAAGCACCAACCCCAGAGGTACCAGTATAAGCTTTAAAAAAATGCTATTATTTTAAAGATATTAATAAACGTTTTTAGCGGTGCTCCGAGGTTAACCAGCCCCTTTTTATACTGTGAAAAGATTGAGAATTCATAAACCGAGCTGTGGATATTTTTGGCCATGATCAACACTCTGAAATAAAGCTAGGTAACAATTAGTGCATTATCAACTGTGCAATTCACTGTAATCGGAATCTAGTATAAGGTCCCGTTTACGTTCATAATAACCTGCGATAGGTGAAATCACAAGTAGCCAACTTTATTTTTACAATTATTATAGACGTTTTAAGGCTGTAAAACCCCTCACTACACACTTTATACACTTTTCTCAGACAGGCATGACATTTTCACACTTTTCTCTCTTGTTTAAACAGTTCAAACCTGTAGAAAAATAAGTCCAGTATTATAGAATGAAACCAAAGGCTGCTGTGCCTTTGACGGTGCAAAACGTTTCGTCGACCATTGTTGTGTTTGTTGGGGAGAAAACTTACAAACACACAGTACAGCACTTCAGAGTCACACTGCTAGCGATGTAAGATTTATGTAAATTTGACAAGCTGAACGCATTCTGTACTGTAAGGAGATCGGCACGAGATTAATTGACAATGGTCGACAGCCAATCAGGAATCTCACATCACAGGTTGATTTGAGTTACTTTTAATGTATCTATACCTTTACATGACTATCAAAAAATGAGTGACATAGGCAGCAAACAAACAGCTTCTATATACTGTCAGCATCTCTGCTCAGCAGGAGTGCAGCCAGGAGCACCAGACGACAGGGGATCATAAAGAATTTACTTAGTATGAAATTACTGACCAAGAACACACAAAGAAAAGCTCCATCCATCCATCCGATCTTTTTTCTTGCCATTAGCTCATTGCTGGAGGAGGAGCGAGGAGCGATAATTACAATATAACACAAAAAGAACTTTTACGTTTACGTATACACCATTTATGTAGTATACACCATTGCGACTCAGTTTCTCCTGCTTTAATAGTAGCAGGCGTCTGGGTGAGACGGAAACTGCCAACATTCCTCTGGAAGAGAAAAAAAGAAAACTCAGACAGTATGTCTTTGTTAGTGAACAGGTTTCTGCCTGTTACTGTGGCCAGGCTTTCAAGTAGAGTTCACTAGTAATTTATTACCTTTACAAACGAATTTGAAATTGTACTATTTTGTTATTTTCTTTCTGTGAACATTGTTACACTGTAACACGATCACAAGAAACAGCTTAGCCCTTTAAAAATAAGTTTTTAAAAAGTCAGTTACTTTGGAATGACACCTTTCAAATAACAGAAAAAGAAAAAAAGAACCCACAAAGAGCTTGCAAAGCTTCAAATAGCCATATTTATTTTTTAGGTTTTAGGGAAGCTTTACCCCCACCTAGTGAAATAAACCACAAGTGGATTTCACAGGCTTTTACCAAAGATATTGCATCTTTGCACAGTCATTAAAATTTATAGGATAAAAAGTAGATGGCCAAACCTAAATAAATTGAAATAGAAGGTCACTGATAAGAAATGCCTATCAGTGACTGGTTGTTTTTAGATCATCCTAAACAAAAAGACAACTGTTTGTGAATCATACATAACGGGAGTGCAGAATTATTAGGCAAGTTGTATTTTTGAGGAATAATTTTATTATTGAACAACAACCATGTTCTCAATGAACCCAAAAAACTCATTAATATCAAAGCTGAATGTTTTTGGAAGTAGTTTTTAGTTTGTTTTTAGTTTTAGCTATTTTAGGGGGATATCTGTGTGTGCAGGTGACTATTACTGTGCATAATTATTAGGCAACTTAACAAAAAACAAATATATACCCATTTCAATTATTTATTTTTACCAGTGAAACCAATATAACATCTCCACATTCACAAATATACATTTCTGACATTCAAAAACAAAACAAAAACAAATCAGCGACCAATATAGCCACCTTTCTTTGCAAGGACACTCAAAAGCCTGCCATCCATGGATTCTGTCAGTGTTTTGATCTGTTCACCATCAACATTGCGTGCAGCAGCAACCACAGCCTCCCAGACACTGTTCAGAGAGGTGTACTGTTTTCCCTCCTTGTAAATCTCACATTTGATGATGGACCACAGGTTCTCAATGGGGTTCAGATCAGGTGAACAAGGTGGCCATGTCATTAGTTTTTCTTCTTTTATACCCTTTCTTGCCAGCCACGCTGTGGAGTACTTGGACGCGTGTGATGGAGCATTGTCCTGCATGAAAATCATGTTTTTCTTGAAGGATGCAGACTTCTTCCTGTACCACTGCTTGAAGAAGGTGTCTTCCAGAAACTGGCAGTAGGACTGGGAGTTGAGCTTGACTCCATCCTCAACCCGAAAAGGCCCCACAAGCTCATCTTTGATGATACCAGCCCAAACCAGTACTCCACCTCCACCTTGCTGGTCGTCTGAGTCGGACTGGACTCTGCTGCCCTTACCATCCACCACGTCTCAGCAATCAAGTTTGCAGATGACACCACCGTTATTGGACTCATCTCGGACGGGGATGAGTCTGCCTACAGGAGGGAGGTTGAACGTCTGGTGACCTGGTGCAGCCACAACAACCTGGTGCTGAATGCCCAGAAGACAGTGGAGATTATTGTGGACTTCAGGAAGCACACAGCCCCACTCCCCCCCATCATCCTGACTGACACCCCCATCACCTCTGTGGACTCATTCCGCTTCCTGGGTACCACCATCACCCAGGACCTGAAGTGGGAGCCCACCATCACCTCCGTCATCAAGAAAGCCCAGCAGAGGATGTACTTCCTGAGGCAGCTGAAGAAATTCAACCTGCCAACACGGACGATGATGCAATTCTACACTGCAATCATCGAGTCCATCCTCACCTCCTCCATCACCGTGTGGTACGCTGGAGCCACTATCAGGGACAAACAGAGACTGCAGCGTGTTGTGCGCTCTGCTGAGAAGGTGATTGGCTGCAGACTCCCATCTCTGCAGGACCTGTACACCTCCAGGACACTGGGCGTGCAGCTCGGATCTCAGCTGACCCTTCTCACCCTGGACACAGTCTGTTTGACCTGCTCCCCTCAGGCAGGAGGCTCCGGTCCATTCGCACCAGAACCTCTCGCCATAAGAACAGTTTCTTCCCCTCTGCTGTTGGACACATGAACAATAACCATATGACTGTTCCCACCACTAACACATGACCCTACGCTGTGTCACTGCATCATTCCATGTTTGGCACTGATCACCACCTGCACTCATGTATATATCTTTCTACGTAGCACTCTTAATTCTTATTCTCATGTATATATCTCATGTATAGCTCATGCACATATCTTTCTACGTAGCACTTTTAATTCTTATCCCTACTTTTATTTTTCCATGTCTATTTAAGTGCTATTTATGACACTATGTTTGCACTGAAGCACCGCAGCAATTTCCTAATGTTGTAAACCTGCTCAACATTTGGCAATAAACCCCTTTCTGATTCTGATTCTGATTCTATCTGGCCCATCAAGACTCACTCTCGATTTCATCAGTCCATAAAACCTTAGAAAAACCAGTCTTGAGATATTTCTTGGCCCAGTCTTGACGTTTCAGCTTGTGTGTCTTGTTCAGTGGTGGTCGTCTTTCAGCCTTTCTTACCTTGGCCATGTCTCTGAGTATTGCACACCTTGTGCTTTTGGGCACTCCAGTGATGTTGCAGCTCTGAAATATGGCCAAACTGGTGGCAAGTGGCATCTTGGCAGCTGCACGCTTGACTTTTCTCAGTTCATGGGCAGTTATTTTGCGCCTTGGTTTTTCCACACGCTTCTTGCGACCCTGTTGACTATTTTGAATGAAACGCTTGATTGTTCGATGATCACGCTTCAGAAGCTTTGCAATTTTGAGACTGCTGCATCCCTCTGCAAGATATCTCACTATTTTTGACTTTTCTGAGCCTGTCAAGTCCTTCTTTTGACCCATTTTGCCAAAGGAAAGGACGTTGCCTAATAATTATGCACACCTGATATAGGGTGTTGATGTCATTAGACCACACCCCTTCTCATTACAGAGATGCACATCACCTAATATGCTTAATTGGTAGTAGGCTTTCGAGCCTATACAGCTTGGAGTAAGACAACATGCATGAAGAGGATGATGTGGACAAAATACTCATTTGCCTAATAATTCTGCACTCCCTGTACATACACACACACACATATACATACAGTGGGGCAAAAAAGTATTTAGTCAGCCACCGATTGTGCAAGTTCCCCCACCTAAAATGATGACAGAGGTCAGTAATTTGCACCAGAGGTACACTTCAACTGTGAGAGACAGAATGTGAAAAAAAAAATCCATGAATCCACATGGTAGGATTTGTAAAGAATTTATTGTAAATCAGGGTGGAAAATAAGTATTTGGTCAATAACAAAAATACAACTCAATACTTTGTAACATAACCTTTGTTGGCAATAACAGAGGTCAAACGTTTACTATAGGTCTTTACCAGGTTTGCACACACAGTAGCTGGTATTTTGGCCCATTCCTCCATGCAGATCTTCTCGAGAGCAGTGATGTTTTGGGGCTGTCGCCGAGCAACACGGACTTTCAACTCCCGCCACAGATTTTCTATGGGGTTGAGGTCTGGAGACTGGCTAGGCCACTCCAGGACTTTCAAATGCTTCTTACGGAGCCACTCCTTTGTTGCCCGGGCGGTGTGTTTTGGATCATTGTCATGTTGGAAGACCCAGCCTCGTTTCATCTTCAAAGTTCTCACTGATGGAAGGAGGTTTTGGCTCAAAATCTCACGATACATGGCCCCATTCATTCTGTCCTTAACACGGATCAGTCGTCCTGTCCCCTTGGCAGAAAAACAGCCCCATAGCATGATGTTTCCACCCCCATGCTTCACAGTAGGTATGGTGTTCTTGGGATGCAACTCAGTATTCTTCTTCCTCCAAACACGACGAGTTGAGTTTATACCAAAAAGTTCTACTTTGGTTTCATCTGACCACATGACATTCTCCCAATCCTCTGCTGTATCATCCATGTGCTCTCTGGCAAACTTCAGACGGGCCTGGACATGCACTGGCTTCAGCAGCGGAACACGTCTGGCACTGCGGGATTTGATTCCCTGCCGTTGTAGTGTGTTACTGATGGTGACCTTTGTTACTTTGGTCCCAGCTCTCTGCAGGTCATTCACCAGGTCCCCCCGTGTGGTTCTGGGATCTTTGCTCACCGTTCTCATGATCATTTTGACCCCACGGGATGAGATCTTGCGTGGAGCCCCAGATCGAGGGAGATTATCAGTGGTCTTGTATGTCTTCCATTTTCTGATGATTGCTCCCACAGTTGATTTTTTCACACCAAGCTGCTTGCCTATTGTAGATTCACTCTTCCCAGTCTGGTGCAGGTCTACAATACTTTTCCTGGTGTCCTTCGAAAGCTCTTTGGTCTTGGCCATGGCGGAGTTTGGAGTCTGACTGTTTGAGGCTGTGGACAGGTGTCTTTTATACAGATGATGAGTTCAAACAGGTGCCATTCATACAGGTAACGAGTGGGGGACAGAAAAGCTTCTTACAGAAGACGTTACAGGTCTGTGAGAGCCAGAGATTTTCCTTGTTTGAGGTGACCAAATACTTATTTTCCACCCTAATTTACGAATAAATTCTTTACAAATCCTACCATGTGAATTCATGGATTTTTTTTTCACATTCTGTCTCTCACAGTTGAAGTGTACCTCTGGTGCAAATTACTGACCTCTGTCATCATTTTAAGTGGGGGAACTTGCACAATCGGTGGCTGACT
>NW_024583446.1:0-1778 GCF_018398535.1 Haplochromis burtoni
GCCTGCAGGTTCAAGCTCATTGCATCTCCAACCCACATCCACTGCCACTGTACTTAAGGGAAGTTAAAGACTTTCTTCTGCACCTACATTTGGATCACCTCGATCCATGATAGTCCTGGACTGGAAACAAGCCATCCTTAAAATATTACAACATTCCAGCTCATGTGTTGGAATGCAAAAAGAATGTGTTGTTTAAATTAGAGACTGCACTTGTGAAGAACAATAAATATATTTTATTTTGATTATATAAGTAATGTACAAAACAAACTTGTGGTAGGCCTAAACTTATTTTCTTAATAATTAAATCTGAGACTTTGTTTCATTGTAAGATTATAACAGTGATGGCAATATAATTGTTTGTTGTTCAGTAGAACAGTGTCCAGTATGTTGGCTGTTATACTTTGTTGCATTTGAAAAATAAAAGTTGGACTGATTTTAACATCATTACAAAAAGTGTTGTTAATTATTTTTAATCATATTCAGGTTACCATACATTGTTTTTCATTTAGTTGAACTTGAAATGTTTGTCAGTGGTTAAACTTGTACTGTCAGAAATATCAAGTTATTCTTAACACTGCATACTTGCAATTAATAAGTTGTCCTAACAGTCATCTTAAGTAAGCTTTACTTAGTTTTTTTGGGAACTAACGAGGTTGTACAGTGTATTCAAAATGAGTAAGTTGCCCTAGCTTAATCATCTTAAGTAAAATTTTACTTAATTTTTTTTTGAGGCAACGAGTTTGCATAGTTTTTTGAGTTCTGTGAACTAATTAGATTTTACAGTGTAGGTTTACAGCTTTGCACACTAAGATTGTTGCAAAAAACAACATCAAAGTCTGAATATTTGGATATTGGTGAATATTGGTTACGAACTTATACATATACACACCAAAATGTTGTGTTTTCCCAAAGATTTCACCCTCAAAAACTGCACTGTGAAAAAAATGAAGCAATGATCAAGCAATGATGCGCACCTCCTGATGTTTCTAAACAAGGAAAGGAAAAAAACAGCGATTTTGACTTCTGCCACTTCTCATGAGAAGGCAGCAACATGGATAATGTCATGGTTTGATCCAGAAGTTGAAGCTGTATCACGATTGTGTTCGTACATATTTCAGGATGTCAATGGGCAGTTTGAGCTCTTGTTGGCAGAGTTGGATCATATTAAAGCTTATCAAATCTTAACTCGCTGACAGGTCATTCTCGGTTAATTTGGGCAACTTCTTGTCTTTCTCGGTACCTGTACGCTGTGGTGTGCCTCAAGGATCTATATTAGGCCCTATTCTCACTATATCTGCTACCTCTTGGAGTAATTTTTGAGAAGTTTAATATTGCCTTTCATTGCGATGCTGATGATATTCAGATTTATTTTGAGATTACTCACACTCTTGCTATGTCTTTTCACTATTTTCGAATGAATGCATGCGTGAGGTTAAAGATTGGTTCAAGAGTAATTCTCTTGTCCTGAACGAAAATAACTTGCTAATCTTTGTAGTGATACTCACTCCTTTTTTAAAATTATTTAGACCTGGTTTAATTCTGATATAGTTTAATATTTGTATATAATCCCCGCAGCTATCAGACTCTATAACAGGGGTCAAAAGTCAAAACAAAACACAACTGACTGTTTAATATTATATCTAATATATATTATGTAATTATCCTTATAATTACAAAATGTTTTAGGTAAGATTTATGTTTTGTAATTTAAATCTGACATCACAAAAGTATTTTGGAATTTGAATAATGTATTTTGTAACTGCAGCACACATAATACT
>NW_024583446.1:3533-11210 GCF_018398535.1 Haplochromis burtoni
ATATGGCAGCCTCGCTTCTGTCAGTCTGCCCCAGGGCAGCTGTGGCTACAACTGTAGCTGCCTCCACCAGTGTGTGAATGTGAGAGTGAATGAATAGTGGAATTGTAAAGCGCTTTGGGTGCCTTGAAAAGCGCTATATAAATCCAATCCATTATTATTATTATTCTATATGACAACATGCATGAAAGGACAAAGGTATTTGTACATTAGTGGGAAAATAGCAGGACAGTAGGCGGGCTTGCTGGCTTTTGTGCGGCTTCCCCAGGTCAGTCAAAAATTTCAAAAGAGAAATGAATGAACTTACTTGGTTGCCTGATCTCGTCACATATCTTCCTCCATGTCACAGGCACAGAATGTCACAGGCACCGATCGATTTTCTATCGCCTATTTGTTGGGTGTAAGGGCGCCCTCCATTTGCGAGGTGCGCCTGCTGCTTGCGGCACAGGGAGGAGAGGGTGGGGTGGCGGGGGATTCTCTGGCTGGAGCGGCATCTAATAACCAACTCGCAAAATAAAACAATTTAAAAAAAACCCCAACAAACACGAAAACACCAGACATCATGATATAGACTTACAATTTGCGGCAATGTTTTTTTGAAATTCTATGCGAGAAAAGTGAGTGCGCCTGCTCGCTGCTGAAGTCAAAGTAAACATTATTGTCATCTCCGCTACATACAGTCCAGTATATAGAGAGATGAGACGACAAGGCTCCAGTTACAGCAGTGCAAGTAAACAAACAATAAATATAAGAAGAGTAAGAAAATAAATATACACTTCAGGGATCTATACAGTTTGATGATCTCACACACAACCCGTCGAAAGGGGAGGGGGCCGGCTGCTTCCAGATAGAGCATATTTCATTCATAATGTTGTAAATCCAAGCCCATTATGTATGGGGTGTTCGCAGATGGAGTGTTCACCCCGTGCGCCAAACAGGCTAGGACCGCCACTGAACCTGACGCTCTGGTCGCGTCTATCGCGTTTGGTGTGAACACACCGTAATGATGCACTGAGTATTTCTTCTACAGTCACCTTTCTTACCTTTATAAGTATGTATAAAATTTTCATTAACACACTCACAAACAATAAACTAATAATTTAATCATGTGTATAAATGTGCATCTAAATACTTAATCATTTATACAGACTTTCTAAACAACTCATTAGTGCTTGATGTCAAGCTTTACTGAGAAACAGTTTATCCATTTATAAATTATAAATATACTGTTATTCTTAGTTATATATGAATAAACCGAAATAACCGAAATAATGAATGAACATATAAACCACACTGTACCTATTAGCCAACACTGGGCCACAGTTTATCTAAATATATCATAGTTAAATGGATTTCAACAAGTGTGTCACACCAGGTTTGACATTTGTCTTATTGTGGGTACATAATGTTTATTTCTGGCTTTCTGGGAATCAAGTTCTCAAACATGACCAGCTGCTAGCTCTCTGTTGCCCAGAGCCAGATTGATTAACCTGCACTAACTCAATTGTAGATGTTATGTGTGCTTGAGTAGGAGCAAAAGTCAAGGAGAAGTAAATATAAACCTTCTATTCCATCGGTTGCAGGGATTGTGAGCTGCTGATAAGATGCATGAGCTGTGGGTCCTGGTGAGACATCAGAAAGAGTACTGGCACTGCAGCGTGTTATGGATCATGAAGACATGATTGCACCTGGACCAGAGTGACACAGTACCCAGTTTTATGACTGTTCAGGCTGGTGAAGATTCAAAGCTAAATGGTAAGAAGAAAAGTGGAAGGATTGCAGTGTTTGTGAATGAAAGGTGGTGCTATCCCCAACATGCTACCATGAAGGGCTGTCTCTGCTCTCCAGACTGAGCCTTTAGCTGTAGGTATGCTTCCATATTATTTATCATAAGAATTCTCCTCTGCCATACCATTATCAGCTCATGGGGTCGTGGCATGTGACATCACACATTTGACTGTAGTTGACCTATAGTATAAACACCTTAAGACTTTCATCATCTTCAATGGCATTTTTAACCATGTTAATCTGGACTGCACTCTGCCAACTTCTAAGTTGTAAAATCCTGGATTTTCTGTATGCAAACACTGAGGATTTATAAAATACTGGGAAGTCTACCTTTTAAGCTTATAAATTGTATTTTTAATTCATATGTATGTCCTGAATATATATTTTCAACTCAACAGCAGCTTCTGCGTTGACATTAGTGTTACAATGCAGTCATGTTCAGTATAACTTGCTTTGTGCAAACATTAATTTATTTCCTCTGCGGAATCAATTATTTTCTTCCTTTTTCCATTTTGCTGCTTATCAATATCTGTAGTAGTGAACTCATTAAATGCAAATTATAAATAATTAATTAAAAAAGGAAAGTAGTGTTTAACAAAAGTATAAACAAGGGCAAAACATTTTCTCCCTAGAATTTAATTAAAAACTTCATCCGCAAAATGTTTTAATATTTTGTGTATATTTTGGGGGTTTCCTGTTTTGTTTTCTTCATTTTTTGTTTAAAAAAATGGTACAAACTGGATAAAATATACATGTGAGCCAGCTTTCAATTTTGTTCATTTAGCTTTAAAGGAGACCTTTTATACCCATTTTCAGGTCAGTTTTTTTCATTACTGGAGGTTTATAACAGACCTTGGTTAAACCCCTCAGTTCAGCCACAGCCTTTTTTATTTTCCTTTAAGACAAACTTTTTTCTGATTGGTTGAACATCAAAATGACGACAGTTTTACAGCAGTTAGAAGGAGCTGCTCTGCTCACAGTCAAAGCTTTCTTACTTTATAAGTCATCCTGATTGTCAACGGTTTGTCATGTTGGTCGCGTTATGTGTTGAAGCTTTTGCTTTGGATTGCTAAATACAAACATGGCATAGACATTCAAGGGTCATGATAATGTTGCTTCTGCTGGAGTCTTTATATTAATTCTGTCTGACACATGTATATTCCAAACTGGATGCTAATCTCACAGATCCCTTGTTAATGAACGGTGAACAAAAATAAATAGATAAATAAATATCAGCTGCGTCAAAGAATTATAAGTTGCAAAGCTTCAGTTTCTCACAGGATATAAACTCTAGTCTCGGTTAGTGTTCTGTGTTTGACCCACTAATGCACCACATCCTCATCCTGTTGGGGCTCATATGACTCTGTAAAGTCATGAAGGGAAACTTCTCTGAGGACATGAAGTGAAATTTTTTAAAATGAGAACTGAGACAAGTATTTTAAAATATGGACATAATATGACTTTAAGGAATGAAGTGAGGCATGACAGACTTTATTATTGTAGTGCCGTTAACATGCAACATTTTCAGTGCAATATGTGATCACTAAATGAATACCCAAACAAAAATGACAGCCAGAAGTGACATTGCTATCTGATTACTGTCAGCATATTACTTTCATTGTAAATGTTTAGATCAGCGCACCAGAGCTTTGCTGAGGTTCACAGAGCTGTGAGAGCTGCAGTTCTGACTGAAGACTTCATGCCTGAGTCTAACATGAGTGTCACAATACAAAAATGTAATGATTATATCACACTGATTGTAAAAACGTATTCATAATATGCCTAATAGAGTACATCATAATGGTAAAACAGCAAAATGCTTATTTATAGTATTTTTAAAGGTTTATTCTTATGTTTCTATAGTAAACATAACTACAGTCAGGACACGAGGTGGAAGGTTTCAATGACCATGTACCAGCATCGTAAAAGTTCATTAATAATTTTTTGTCCTGTCATTCTAGTGATTAAGCACCTCTAAGAAAAAAAAAAAAAGCAGCACAAATGACCAACAAACACTTTAACTATTCTGTACCAACGCTGTAGCTGGCTGTATACACTCTAGTTATATTGGTGAAGGTTTTGAAAAGTGTATCACTGCAGGTCTGTGTGACGTGTGTCTTACTGTGGCCAGCTTGTGTGACACTGCGAAAACTGTGGTTTTCTGAAAGCAACTTCTCCTAATGACATTTAATGTAAAAAAGAGTCAGAGCAGTCAGTCAGACTGTTGTAGTCTGTTCTGCACATTCACATTGTTCTTTTAATCATGGCTGATCTCCTGCTGCTAGTCGTTCTCATGTGTAAGTTACACTTCTTATCAGGTTCATTCTATTAGGTGTTCATGTTAGCATGTTTCTCTTGTTTGCCTCAGACGTCTAACACTAGTTTAAATTTTTCATCTTTTTATTGTTAAATTAATTTTTTATTTTCTTCCTTCCTCCTTCAGATTCTTTTAATGAAATTAAGGCACAAGGTCAGTCTCTGGTTCATGTTTACTTTCTTTTTTGTCTCTGGAGCTTCTCTACAGTTACTCAGCTTTGCTCATCATGAATATTATTTGTGTAACTACATGCACTGTTTATATTATGTTTCAATATGTTTCAGTCAACTATGTTTAAGACTTTTTGAATCTATTATTATCTCAGTGCTTACTTTACCATTACATATACATATACAATATGGGGCTAAATCTATTTGATTAATCTAACATACAGTCTAAGGAGCTTGGAAGGAAAGCATCTGGGCTTCTTACATTTCTTTAAGTCTTTTAAGTCCTTCATCTTTAAGTTTTCAAGAAACTCAAAGAAGATGAAAGACTTAAAGAAACTTAAAGCAGTTCAGACACTTTCCTTCCTTAGACTACGATGGGGTGGCTGTAGCTCAGGAGGTAGAGTGGGTCATCTGCTGATTGGAAGGTTGGTTTGATCCCTGGCTCCTCCAGTCTGCAAGCCAAATATCTCTGGGCACGACATGAACACCAAGTTTCTCTCCAATGCATCATTCGGAGTATGAATGTTTGTAAATGTTAGTTAGAAAGCCTTTAAAAGCATAGAAGAAAGTACTTGGGTGAATGTGGCATGTTGTATAAAGCATTTTGAGTGCTGACATAAACTTTAATTTTTCAGATCTTCGTCCACCTAAACTGACAGTGAGCCCGCTGATGATCACAGAGACAGACTCAGTTACGCTGAACTGCCAGAATCCTCTTCCTATCTCTGAGTGTTATTTCATCATTTCAGGATATAAAATTGATAAAACAGCTCCTTGTCTGCAGACTCTGACAGGATCTAAATTTCTGTCATGGACACATGAAAGTTCACCTGTTACGGTTGAAGTGACCTGTTATTACCTTTTAGCATATAAATCTCCAATAAGTAACATGTCAGCAATCACCATACAACGTGAGTAAACACTGCTGTAGTGCAATAATATGAGGATGTTTGGCTACAGAGAAAAAAAGAAATCTGCTCTCAGCTTGGGGGTTGTACGAGGCGTGAGCAAAATCTGCATGTGAAGCCGACATAAATATTTAAAATAGTAAAACTCCCGGAGCAGTTTCTATTATCAGATTGTATTGTCAAGTAAATTAAAGATTTGTTTATTTTACTTGAGAAATGTTTATTTTTTTTAGCTCCTCGGCCTGAACTGACAGTGAATCCACGAACGATCATAGAAACAGACTCAGTCACAGTGAACTGTCAGACTCCATCATCTGTTTCTGTGACTCAGTGTTTTTTGTACTTTGTGAGAGGAAACAAATCTACGTCCATCTCCTGTCAGCAGAGACTTAATGGAACTGAGCTCCTCTCTATGGCAGAGCAGAGCTCGTCTGGTGAGGTTGAAGTGACATGTTTTTACATGACAGAGCGTAAAGGAAGACAATACCAGTCTCCTCACAGCAACACATCTTCAATCAACATACAAAGTAAGTGATTAAACTGTCTATATTATACCTCAGTATATGATGGACATAAGTTCTTCAGTTTTTCCAAAGAAGGAAGCTAAAATGATGTTAATAAAGCTTTATTTAATTTAGAATTAACTAATCTTAGGAGGGATGTATAAATTCATTCTTAAATAAATTGTCAATTGGTTGAATTGATTTAAGTCTAAATGCATTTAGGACCAAATTTCCAGTGAGTAACATGACAGCAATCATCACGTAAATACTGTAAATACTGCAGTAATGTATTAATATGTGAATGTTAAACTACAATATTAGTACAAAACAACAAAGGTGTTCTCAACTTGTGGGTGTGTGAGAAAAAATTATCATGTGCAACAGACATGATAATTAAAAAAACCACAACCCTCAGAACATTTTCTATTGTTAGATTTTATTTTCAAATATATGAAACATTTGTAATTTAACAAATGTTTGTTTTTAGCTACTCGACCTGAACTGACAGTGAATCCACGGATGATCACAGAAACAGACTCAGTCGCACTGAATTGTCAGGCTCCATCATCTTTCTCTGCGACTCAGTGTTTTTTGTACTTTACAAGAAGAAGAAACTCTACACCCATCTCCTGTCTGCAGAGTTTAAGAGGAACTGAGCTCCTCTCTTTGATACAGCAGAGTTCACCTGCTGAGGTGGAAGTCACATGTTTTTACATGTCACAACATAAAGGAGAACAATACCAGTCTCCTCACAGCAACATATATTTCATCAGTATACAAAGTAAGTAATCATACTGTGCTGGTCTATATTATACCTCAGTATAGGATGTGCATAAGCCTTCAGTTTTTTCAAACCAAAGAAGACACATAATCAGATGTTTCTAAGTCTTTAATTACCTTTAAATGTAACAGATATTAGGAGGACATACATAATTTCATTCTTAAAAAAATGTGCATTTGTTGAATTGATTTAAGTCCATCCAGGGAGCAGAATACTCAGTAATGATAGATGTATTTGCATTTGTATACTGCATTCAGTATTATGCACTGATATCAGATGACAGCAAAACAATATTCTTTTGAATTTATAAGTTAAATTTTAAGTGTAAAACATTGACACTTTGCAGTTGTGTGTCAGTATTGCAGTAGTGGAAGGAAAATGCCTTCTGAGGTGAATCCACAAGAAACTCAAATAATGAAACAATCACAACACCATCTTCTGTTATTGCAGCTGAAAAAAACACTTTGACCTCTGCTCCTCCTACTTCTATAAACTTCACAAGCGACACAGTCACGAGGGACACAACTATTGGTAAGAGTATTACAAGTTAATAAAAATGCGTAGGTCAATTGCTGTGGAGTGTTTTGACATTTGGTGATATTTGTTCATTTCAGTAGACTTTACTTCTACAAAGCTCAGCACTAAAAGGACTACTTCTTCTGTCACTACACCAAGGATATCTTCAGGTAAATGAAATTTCCTTAAACTGTATTATTAGTCATACTAAAAGCATCTTGCTTTTGAATTTCAGTATTTATTTCCTATATGACATTCAGGATACTTTGCTTAACAAAAATGGGAAGTGAGACTGAGTCTTGCCTGTGGGCTGTGTTTTTTCTAGTACCTTTTAAACTTCTACCTGTAATTGCAACTGGTTTTGGTGTAGTCGTGGGCGTCATCTCACTGGGAATGGCTCTAGTGTGTGTGAAAAAAAGAAGTGGTAAGGACAGTAACAATTCCTTATTTCATGTAAAGCATCAAACTTTTCTATATGCATGTTTATATGCTTTCCCACAATTTTCAAAAGTGTTTATTCTGCAGAAAATGTTCCCCAACAATTTTATATGGATGAGGATTAGTGCTGCAAATGTTTAACACTGAGCTCATTGTAAATCCTTTCTATGTTTAATCTAAAGTAGAGTTGGATGTCTCGAGACCAGTCTCGAGACCACTTTTACGTGCTCTTGGTCTTGGTCTCGCTGTTTCGGTCTTG
>NW_024583446.1:11398-17305 GCF_018398535.1 Haplochromis burtoni
CACCGTCGTAAATTCCCCCTAATTTTGGTATGATCCGAGCTCAGGCAGTAGGCGACTGAGCACAGCACCCATGCGAGTTTGCTGCAGACAGAGGAGAGCTTAAGTTTGACCAGGTACCAAAGGAAGTCATTCGTACTGTACAAATAATGTAAATATGACGGTGTATCACAAAAGATTGATATCAAACTGATCACTTGGTTGCGTTACTTGCTCTTCGATTGAATCAACAAATGGATAAATACAAAGCCGAACAACAATGCTTTGGTAGAATTAAAAAAAATAAGTGTAGTGCAGGTCTATGATGATTTTTAGTGCTGCTATCATCTAGTTCTGATTCTGGTTCTGTCTTGGTTAAGTCCTAAGTAGTCCTGATTTTGAACTGTTGTTGTCCTGTTTTAATTCTGGATCAGTTCTGGGTCTGGTTGAATTGGGGTTTAGTCCCTGTGTCTTGATACAGCCCCGACTTTGTTCTGCCTTGCTGCTTAATTAAAAAAAAATAGTTTAAGGTGTCCTGCATATGTGATATTTATTTTTTTCCTATATGAAGTCATTCTTTTTTTTTAACAAAACTCAAAACAGAGCCTAATAATCTTTCAGTCATTTCTACCCTCACTTAATTTCCTTTCGCTGCTCAGCTCTCACACAGTGGCTCAGCTATGCAGTTTAAAGACTTTTTTTGTCTCAGTCTTGGGCTCGTCTCGACTTGGTCTTGTCTTGGTCTCAATACCCTCTGGTCTTGGTCTTGTCTTGGTCTCGGATTAGGCGGTCTTGACTACAAGTCTAATCAAAAGTGATACATTGATTCTTTAAAATTATGTTTGTCGAGTTTGTTCAGTAATTACAAAAAACCCCCAGTGTTTAATAAGGTTAGAAAATACGCCTAAATTACAAATTTATGTATATTTAAAAAAAAAAAATCAGAGCTGAATTAAAACGCACAAGAGCTTTGTTCAGAGTCAGCGTTAGCTTGTCCTGCACACAAAACAACCAGTTGCAAACTGCAGGCCTCTCAGCTTAACAAGCTCCAGTTAACACACCCATGAGAATGTCTATGCCCATATAGATTTCAGTGGGTCCAGTTTCAAGTAGAATTCTGCTTCCACAGTCAACAGGCAGCTGCTGTCACGAAATGCAGTGTTTTTTCTCATACCTGTTTGCGTCCATCCAAACAGGTATTAGATAAAAACACTGCCATTTTGTGGCTTCATGAAAAGCTATGACTCATGTTGTTGTTGGGGCTTTTTCTTTTGTGGTAGTTTTTTATGAGTTTTGCCTTTTGTTGTAGGTGATTTTTCAAGCACAAGAAAAACTGACAGAAGAGGATGGGTACTTTTCTTTTTCTTTTACATTTTGTTAGTTTTTTTTTAAAAATAAATTTCCCTGTAACTAATAATAATTCACGTTTTTAATTGCTAGTCATTCTTACTTCTTCTTTTCTCAATTTGCTCTCTTTTTATCAAATAAGATGTCTCCAGATGATACTGAAGCCTTCAATATGACCAATTTAGTCCCTGGTGATGACCCACCTAAAGGTGAGCTGCTGTATTTCCTCTGTTTCCCAACAGAGGGCTTAAATAGAATAGAATAATCCTTTAATTGTCCCACAAGCGGACATTTGCTTCTAAATACACCAGTTGTTCCCAAAGTTTTCTACCTCATAAAATATATGGCTCTTAAAGTACCACCCTGATGACTAACATTAAAATACAGTAGTATAGGCCTATTTAACACCATATATAGTTTACACAAGACAATTTTACTTCTTACATGAATGTTATTTATTTTAACTGTCATAAACAGGATGTGACAAGTAATAATAATAACAACTGTACTGCATTAAAACATTTAAAGCAGATGGGATATACGGTCTTTGATTGATGACTTATGAACCCTGCTTCCAGGTCCAACCTACTCTACGTTTATTAAGGCTGTTTTGTTTTTAATATGTTTTAATGCTTTGCATCTTGTTCTATTTACCGTATTTTCTGCACTATAAGGCGCACTTAAAATCCTTTCATTTTCTAAAAAAATCAACAGTGCGCCTTATGTATGAATTCTGGTTGTACTTACTGACCACGGACCGATTGTATGCGCTCAAAAATCTGTCAAAAAATGTTTTAGTACTACTTTGGTAAGCTACAAAGCCGCACCATTTGATGGATTATCGGAGCATTACGGCTACCGTAGTCCAGAGCCTCATGGAGTAATCTGGATCCAAAACTCCGTTCATTTCAGGTCCCAAAGTCAAACAAACACTGAGAGTTAAAAACTGTCTGAATTCTTTCATCTGTGATAAAATGATCAGAGTTGCTGCTTTACCAGAAGTAACAATTAAGTTTAATGTCCAGGCATCCATGAAAACAGAATTTATTAAATTTAACAGAGTTAGAAGTTAGCAGGAAGTTAGCCTAAATGTGATATGCCATGTTCTGACAGAGAGATTTCTGAAAAAATTAAAAAGGTACAGCTCTGCTATCACTTCCAACATAAATGAAGACAGAAAACTAAACATCAGTGTAACTCCGAAATGACAACACAGGCACGGCTTCTTCAAGACGGGCGCTTCGCTGCATTTATTGAACGCCGTGAAAACTGCAAACATAAAACACAAAGGCTTTAAGTGCTTCAGTCTATCAAAAGTAACACTTGTGCTTTACAACAAAAATTACCTCGTGGCCGCCTGCCACTTCGGAGGTCCTAGAAGAATAGCTTTACAGTCTTGTGCATTCTAAATTAAAACATAAAATAATTAGAACACCATACATTACAAATTTTCACAATATTACAATACAGTTGTGGCAAATGACAAATACCTTGTACCACTGGTAGACTAACCCGGCCTTTGCAGATAGCTCGCTGAACTCCTTAGCGTGATTATTAAACGTGGGCTCACAGCCTATACTATCACGCCCAAACCTCGCGATAATAGCGGTGTAACAAAACTACAATATTGACCACAGACACGTACAAGCAAGAACATTTTAACTGCTGGAACCATCTATTAAACTTCTTTATACATAAGCCATTTCTGTGTCACTTACAATCTGTGACTTTTGTAAGGTAACTGAAGTTGGGCTATAGCTGGTATATAATGATGTGCTACATGATATCTAGCGACACAGCTATGTTAGCATAACATAACCACAGTTATGTTGGTGAAAACATGTCACTTCCAGCCAATTTTAAATCAAAATTTCAAAGAAAGACTGGTCTGGACCAGGTAATGTGTTTAGCAAAGGTTACCATGGCAATGTAGGTGGTAAAAAGAGATCCACTTTTGTGACACTAAAATCTCTGAGTTTAGATTCAAATTACCTTGCTCAGTCAATAACCTTGCTTCATAGAACACTCCTCAGACCTTTTCCCATTTCATACCCATTACATTTTCATGTATAGACATATAAAGTGAAAGAAAGGTAACTCTGGATCTGTCTTCTGGTTCTGTTGCAGGGTCTGATCATCTAAACAGAAAAGAGTCTCAAACTGAGAATGTAAGTAAAACAAGTGCATCCTCAGTATTGAACTGACTACAGAGATTACTATTTACAACAGAGAAGATAAGATACAGATGCAAAAACCTTTTTGCTCTATTTTATTTCTAGTCTTCTGTATACCACTTGTACTCCACCATCCCTGAGGAGCCAGATGAAACACCTACAACGAAAACAGAACTGGCGTACAGCACTCTACAGCCACACTGAAGCATATGAAAAAATACTGAACTGGAAAAAAACAAAAACAAAAGATAAGACTATATGGCCATTACACACTCAAGCCGTATAGACAAGGCAGGAGATGTTTTTCTTTTTTTATGTAGGAATCTCACCCGGATAACTTTTCTACTTCAGCTTTCAAATTGTATTAAAGACAACAATTTTCAAAAGATTAACATACCTTTTTTTATTTTGGTGTCAGCCCATAGCTTTGTATTAACAGTGCAATGTGTTATTCAAGCAGCATTTGTGTTTTTCTAACTTTTTTTTCCCCAAGATTTATTTTTGTTTTTATTTTAATAACAAAAGCTGTTACAGAATACTCATGGCACATAGTAAATATCTACAACTCATTACAATATAATAAGTTATTGTCACTGCAGAAACAAAAGTGTATATTTTTGTATCCATGCCATTCAAGGATGATTTCAAGCATCAGAAAACCAAACACAAAAAATAATCACAATATTGGTAATTACGACAAAAAAGAATAGGTAGGATTGGAGTAAGACAGTAGAAGTTTTTGTCTTTTGGTTTAATTCTGTTCAGTAGGTAAGTTTGTTCAATCCTGAAGTAGTCTCCCTTTTTTTGTTTTGGCATTAGGTCCACCCTGAGTTGTAATCACCCATATGGAAAAGAACATTTCATACATTGTTTTAGTAAGTATCCAAAACGTACAAGTTTCATTATATAATTTTTCAAGGGATCTTATATCTGTTTTCACTCTTATATGCTTTTCATACAAGTTTCACACAAGACAGATACAAACTTTATAAGATTTATATATATCTTTTCCATATGGGCAGTTCTTCTTTTTGTGTTAAATAACCTCAGGAATCATTCTATTGTAAATAAATCATTATCAAATGCTATCAGTTGTGTGGCGTGCTGCTTGGGGTCTGACGAGGATGGATTTCCTGTGTGTTATGTTCTGGCCACCCCTAGATGTGTTGTAACAAGAATATATCTGTATGTGAGAGAATTACGTGTGATCATGTATAATAATGTATGTGCTAGGTCAATAGCCCAAGTTGTTAGTTGGCATACAAGACCTTGCATATGTCTAGTATAGACCAATTAAACTAAAATTCAGGAGCAGACCCGTTACAAATATCACCATTAAATGAATTAAACAACTTGAGTTCTCCTAAAAGTCCATGTTCTTAGCCGTGTGTTGTGAAAAGCTATGTTTTGCCCAGGTGGTTTACGAGTACGTGTTTCAGCCATTGGTCAGGGCACAGCTTCATGAATACAAAAACTGCCTTGGTGTAAGAAGGAAATAAGTTCTATAGTGACCATGAGAAATGCACCCAGTCCACAAGATACGCATGCAGCATCTGCATGCAGATATTGGAGGGAAGATAATGTATGTATACTAAAAGAAGTTTCTAGTGAACGGGGAAGGTATAGTATGAAGTACACTGGAGGCTGCTTCAATAACACAAACAATTAAGCGACTCTAGGTGGCTAATATGCATTTACATGTAAACATGTTAGTCATTTCTTTTTAAACACTTTCTTGTGATTATTTTCATTTTGGCTTGAAATAAAACACCCCCCTCTGCTGGTGCTGCAGCTTACTGAAACTTCTGCATGTGTGTCCATTTAAAACTCCACATACATGTAATGAATAAAATGATACTTCTTCCAATAAAAAAAGATTATTGTTAAAAGACAGAACCAGTCAGGCAAGGTAAAAACTAGTTTAGTCTCTGGCTTCAAACAGCTTCTCCTGTGCTCTGTCCCCTTGCTTCCTGTGTATCCACACACAGGTCTCATCCTTTCTGTCTTCAAATTGTTATTCAAAAATTGTGATTATTAATTGGCAAGACTAAGGAAAATGGCGATGAGGTTAATTTCTTTCTCAGTTGCAGATTTTATCTAACAAGATCGAGCAAATACTGAAAATAATAAAGTAAGTCCACTAATAAGATAACATAAGGTTCAGGGATACAGCTTACAATTAGGGATGCGCGTGACTAGTTGACTAAACGATTGATCGTTGTTGTTGTCACTGGTTGGAGATTGCTTCATTATCTTGTTATTCTTTTATTGCAACATGCATCACGCATAATGCACAGCACAACACACTTTTCAGTCTTGATTTAGTATTTTTCAGATGTTAGGACATGCTTTGTTCCTCTGGACACGGATACACAAAAGCACACGTGCACGTTCACACACACACACACAC
>NW_024583446.1:17325-20135 GCF_018398535.1 Haplochromis burtoni
CACACACACACACACACACACACAAACAAACAAACAAACAAAACAAATTTTAAATTAGGGAGTTTTTTTCTTAAATATTGCTGGCTTTAAAACAAGAACAATCACAACAAAACCATTTTAAAATCCACATTGTATTTCTGGTCATTTTTGTGATGTCCATCCATCCATCTATTTGCTTCCGCTTATCCTGGAGCCTTTCCCAGCTGTCTTAGGGAAAGAGGCGGGGTACACCCTGGACAGGTGGCCAGTCTGTCACAGAGCTAGCACATAGACACAGACAACCATTTGTGCTCACATTCACAACTATGAGCAATTTAGAGTTTCCAGTTAACCTATCCCCACTAAGCACATGCCTTTGGACTGCACAAATTTATTTTATTCATGTTCTCTAAAAGCACACCATGAATAAAAAGTTGGATTTGTTTGCTTGAACAGATACGTAGGCAGTAGATTATGAAATCTTTCTTTAAAAAATTAACACCTCACATAAAACCTAAACATATGCAGACCACACAAGTGGGAGAACAACTCTGCATTCTAATACTGTAGCTAGCCTCTATTTCTATACTTTGCATTTATACTAAAACGATTTTGTCATCATGTACGTTTGTGAACTTCTGTGGGTTTCTAGGAGAGTTGTTAAGCTACCGAGCGCATTCATTCTTTTTAAGGTTGAGCTTTTCTCTTGAGCTTTTTTCTTTTTGAAGTGAGGAAATAAAATCCTAACAGCACCTCTCTTTTGGTGTCAGAAAGCTACTGTTGTGGGTTTTTTAAAAATGTGTTTCTATCTAAGTTTCTAATAAAACTGTATAGGGGTGTAGAGTGGGGTCATTTTAAAAATCCATTAAAATTTGGCTTACACCCACCAAGATCTTCATGGTCACCTTTATGATTTATTGGTCAAAAACTGACAGAAGGCTTAGAAATTATAACTTAGAAATTATGATTCAAACACATGCTGTGTGTATGGGTAAAAGATGAAAAATATCACATCAGATTTGACCATGGTTCAAAGCGATATCAATGTTCTATAGCGCTATTTAAAACTATATTTCTTAAAGTACAATGTTGTACTGACAGCATATAGGGGAATGATGTGGGGATTCTAACTGTCACCTTATTTGACCTCTGAGCTCTTTTTTAAGGTTAAACAAGGTCAAATTTATTATTGTGCCTCTTTGTGTTTCATGGTATTTTTATTTCTGCCATTTCTTGTTTCCATTTTTACTTCATATTTAATGTTATTTATACATTTGTATAATTTGTATTTTACTTTGCTGGCGTCCTCGTTTGCCTCTCTTTGGTTTTAATTCCTACTTCCTACAGAACAAACGTATTGTTTGTTCTGTCCTTATAAGATTCACCTCAGCTTGACTGTTCTCACGCCGGTCTGTTCAGTCTGTCTGCTCTATGAGTATATTGTGTTGTATATAGTCTTCCTGTTATCAGATATCAGAATGTCTATTTGCTTTTTGAAGGTCCACCTTGTGCCTCTTCTTTTTTGGATTCCAGGTTTGTTTTTTTTCCCAGCTTTTAGATTCTGTGTTTCTGTGGTTTTAGATGAAACAGAGGTCTCCTGCATTTGGGCCCTGTCTCTAGTTATCTGTAACAAATGCACACAGAAAACATACACATAGAATAAAACATACATAGAACTTGATGCTCTGTTTAATCTTTTTATTGTTGGACATTATTTATAATAGGTCTCAGTAAAACCCCCGAGTTCAGCCACAACCTGTTTTAGCATCCTCTTTTTAGACACACTTTCTTCTAATTGGTTGAGCATTACAATGACGAACAGCAGTTCAAAGTTCTGTGAGTTTCTGAGTAATACAATCTCTTCTTAGCTATGCTGCTTGTCAGTCTGTTGTAATGTGTTGACACCTTTGCTATGGTTGGCAAGAAAAAAATAGCATAGATCTTAATGCATGAGGGCCATGTAGCTGCTGCTGAAATAGCATGAACTCTGCCACACACATATGTATATGCCAAATTGTATTTAACCTCCCTTTGGAATAGTTGATGAACAAACAAGGAAACTACACTCAATCACAGATTAAAGAGAAAAAATAGAACTTTTAGGATGGAGATATGACAATACATTTAGACATGGTGAGGGAAAAACTAACAGTAAATACATGTGAGAGGGCAACAGCCAGGTCCACTCGCACATAATCAAGTCTGTTCATTTTGTAAAGATCTGTGAGTACTGGCAACATGTATTAATGAACCTAAAATAAGCCCTGAAGGACATCATGTGAGATAACATGTCAGTTAATTAGAGCGACTGTGAAAAGTTCAATTGAGGAAAACTTTGACATTTTAGTAAAAATGCTTACAGTAGTTATACTCCTGTTAAGTGGTATAAACAGTGGTATGCTGTGACTTTTACAGAAAGGTAAGCAGCGACTATACCCCTCTAACCCCTGCATAAAATAAAATAAAGCTTCCTTTGCTCTTTAACAAGACAAGCTGGTTCAGATTAAAACAATATTGCTCTGACAGGATCTTGCTTGCTTCCTGGACATCTTCTCCTTTCTCCTGTGGATTTGCAAATTGTATTACTGCTATAGTTATCAAACCTTTTACTACTAGCTGAAAATCATGTTAGTTGTATTAGATGTGACAGAATTTGTTAGAATAAAAGAAACTTACTATGAAAAAAAAAATTACTACACACAAATTGTATTACTGGCAAATTTTAGAAAAGTATCAAAAATGTACAGTGGGGCAAAAAAGTATTTAGTCAGCCACCGATTGTGCAAGTTCCCCCACTTAAAATGATGACAGAGGTCAGTAATTTGCACCAG
>NW_024583446.1:22037-23827 GCF_018398535.1 Haplochromis burtoni
GACCCGTTGGCCAGCTACCCTCAGGGTCATTCCACGGTTGATTACATGGTCCACTATTGTAGCTCTGATGTCATCAGCAATTCTATGTCTTACTCTTCCTACCCTTCCTCTCCCCCCTCCTCATCTTCCTCTCCCCCCTCCTCGTCTTCCTCTTGCTCCTCCTTGTCCTTGTCGTCCTCTTCATCCTACTTCTTCACCTCCTCGTCCTCTTCCTCGGCCTCCTCTACTTCTCACTCTTTCTGCTCCCTCCATTGTACTCCGCACACACAACTTACCTGTATTATATAGCTTAGGCTGACTGCAAAGTGAACTAATTATCTAAGAAAGTTTTCACATGTGAAAGTGTGCCAGACAGTTGGCAAATTAGTGTTAATGATAGCCATACATGTGTATACTTTTGCTAGGAGTGTGTTGGAAATTTGGTAATTGAGTGTTGTGCAGTGAATTGTGCCTACAGTTTTGCAAAGTGGTGATGTGGCCCGACGCAGCTCAATGACATGATGCCGCACAGTGATTGTGGTGTGAATAACGTAAATAAAAAAACTTCACACCCTGATCATGTTTTCAAGATTACTGTTGTGTGCAATAGATTCTGTTTTTGCATTGAGTTGTGTTACAGTAGTGTACATACATGCAGGATTTTTTATAGATTTATACTCTTCATATGAAACTCAGAAATCTAAATGCCTAATCCTCTGCAGAGATCTACGACGATCCGTTACTGTATAGTTTCTAAAAATATGCATTGGCAGTTATGAAACAAAGAACCTTCTCACAAATTGAGCATTGTGTTTTCAGTTGTTTTGCTGTAGTGTGTAATGATGTGTATGGTGTTTACATTTTTGAAAGCTTCGAGCTGCTCTTTTGGTGTGAAAGTTTGAGTTTTGCAGTGGGAAGGTGTGGTTGTGTTTATGTAGCTTTAGAAAAGGGTGTTGTGTTTAGACATTGGGGAACATGGTGGAAACGTTTGTGAAATGTGTTTTAGCATTTGAGAAAAACTGTAATATCACCGCGGTAGGAATTAGAACAAAACTAATGGGAAAGGAGACCCCTTGGACATAAATCAGTGTGATGAGAACTATTGATAACAAAAGAAAGAAGCTTTGGAAAAAATGTATGTGTCCCATCCGCTAACATGGAGGAGGCGGAGTTTATGACCTATACTGCAGCCAGATACCAGGGGGCGATAGAGATGTTTTGGCTTAATTTTTGGGGAGCTGTCGCCTTGTCCATGTTTTCTGCAGTCATTGGTACAAACAGACCAGTTTTACTGTAACAGGTGCACTTTCATGTGCAAATGATAGCATTTCAGATCGTTTGGCAAGTTGGACACAAGAGAGGCATTGTGGACAAAACAAGAAACCCCCCATAATCTTTAGTTAAAATATTATATTTGGTTAAAATGTTCTGATTGTTCAAATATGTTATTTTCTTTGGTTGTTGTAAAATAATGTGTGCCACAGTCTCCAATAAGACATGGTACGGGAAGGGTAGTTATTCCTCAGTTCCTAAAGCTGAGCCCACAGATTGCAGAGAATGTGGGAAAGTTGGCTGTTAATCCCCATTATGTGTCATTAGTATATATTCATTGGTAGCGATAGTCATGAAGCTAACAATTAGCAGCTAGAGCTAATTCTCTAATGCTTGTGGAAACCTTGCGGCGCTGTAGTGGACATATACTGACATATACAGTTGTCCTGAGACAACTGGGGAAGTACAGTCTTCCACAGGAGCTGCTGATCCAGTTCTACACTGCGGTCATTGAGTCTGTCCTGTGCTCCTCCATCACA
>NW_024583446.1:23847-25897 GCF_018398535.1 Haplochromis burtoni
CCTGTTAAATCCAGAATTGAATTCAAAATCCTGCTCCTCACATACAAGGTCTCAAATAATCAGTCCCCATCTTATCTTAATGACCTTATAGTACCATATCACCCTATTAGAGCACTTCGCTCTCGCAATGCAGGCCTACTTGTTGTTCCTAGAGTATTGAATTTTCTGTTTGAGGTTTATTCAGCTTTGTGAAAACTTTATCTCAGCCAAACCGATTTACTCAGGAACAAATAAAACACTGAAAAAACCCAAAAAATAAAATCTTGAAGTTATCCAAGTGACCTATATATCACGTTTAACCTGAGTGCCGGGAGTCCGGTGTTCTTGCCGGCTCTACTGAGCTGGGACACAGCTTCTATTCAGGTTTTTGGTCCTTCCCAGTCACATCATGATGATGATGGGATGATGATATCTGTCTTGTGTAAAACTTGTATGAAAAGCATACAAGAGTGAAAACAGATATAAGATCCCTTTAAAAAGTATATAAATGAAACTTGTATGTTTTGGATACTTACTAAAAAAAAAAAAATGAAAGTAATGAGAAAGTGGCCACTTTTATGAGTAAATCATATAAACCTTATATGACTCGCTATATGAAGTCACATCTTATGCAAGTCTTTTATAAGTTTTTACTATTGCTTTTCCATATGGGGTTGCTCTGCCTGGAAGCTAAGGTGGAAACCTGGTCCTGGCCTGGTGGCTGGTCCTGCCGACTGGGCCTGCTGGCTGATGGTGGAGCCTGGTTGTGGCCTGGTCGTTGAAAAAGAACAAAGAAAACAAAATGAATGCTTTTTGTTTTATATCATGTATATGGGATGAATGTCCAGTATGTTTATTGTCTCCACTGGTTTCAGTTATGTAAGTTCATTATAAATCAAGCTCATGTATATTGCTGATGATTACTATTATATCTGCAGAAGAACAGCAACCTAATCCAAAAAGAAAAAGCGTTGCTGATATAAAAAGCCGATATCAATGATTCCACAAAATTAAAAATCAACTGCAAGAATTTAAAAAGAAAAATCAAATCAGGATTCAAAAGATTCAACAAACACAAACATTTACATTTCAAGCATTAAAAAAAATGTTCACCCATACAAAGACACAAACTCAATGCATTGACCAAGAACCCAAAAGACAAAACTCAAAGACTATGGCAAGTTTTCACTGGTGAATGCTGAAATGTTTTATTTTTAAAAGATATAAAAAAAAATTTCATTGATAACGTAATTTCGAACATAACAAAACACAACACAAGGCCATAAAAATTAAATTAAGTCAGCATGTAGACAATGGAAACAGTGTCTATATGTATTTCTGTAGCCTGTTAAATATGATGTTTTCTGATGATGCCTGTGGTTTCCTGATAGCAAGTATATCGTGTCTCAAAACCACATTTCCTTATACTCAGACAGGTGTAGTTTTCATATCTCAGTATTCAGCTTCATCACGGCTGGACATTTGCTATTTGCCATCCTCACCTCTAACTTCAGTTTGTTATCATTTATATTTGACTTGGTTTTATGTTTAACTCAATCCCTATTTAATGTTGATTTTTATAAAATATTAAATGTTTATGTAATTACAGGATTTTACCGTAGACTGACAGAATTACACTTAGTGGGAGTTACAATCTTTTAACATTTCGTTTTTAATAAATTCTCTCTCCAGCAGATTTTTGTTGATGATATCAAAACGAAGTTAGTCAGAAAACCGAGTATTTACTTTCATGGTCACCTGCCTGATGTGGTGATGTTAGCAGCCTTTCCTCCACCAAAACTGACTCTGAGTAAATCCTTGATCACAGTGACAGCCTCAGTCATATTGAGCTGTGAAGCTCTGTCAGTGTAATTTCTACATTGCAAGCCAAGTGTCTACAGGCTCCTCCTGTGTGCAGACACTAACAGGGACTGTGTTGTTGGAGATGGTTAGAAAGATTTTACCTGTTGAAGCTGAAGTTTGGTGTGCTTATGTTGCAAAACTTGATACTTTTCTTTTTATGTCTCATCTACTTTATGACCCATCTACTATTGCTATAAACAGTAAGTAA
>NW_024583446.1:26760-28678 GCF_018398535.1 Haplochromis burtoni
ATGCTGACCCTGAGAAAGACCTAACTTCCGTTTTTTCAGGCTCTTTTTCACCTAAACTGAAAGTGAGACCACAGGTGATCACAGAGATAGACTCAGTCATACTGCACTGTGAGACTCCACCATCTGTTTCTATATCTGATTGTTATTTCTGCACTTCAAGGCAACAGCTTGCCAAATGATTTTTTTGTCTGCAGAAATAGAATGATCTGAAAAGCTATTGTTTGCACATAAAGGTGCAACTATTACAGTAAAACTGGTCTGTTTGTACATTTTTATATATCAGTCTCCGTGTGCAGACAACAATATTACAATATGCAGTAAAACCACTCTATACCTATTTCAGACACATATGTTAAAAGAAAAGTTCGACACAACAGACAGCAACTAAACTTCTGGAGATGGCCGGTCTCAGACCACATGTAGAGTGAATTGTTCTTACACGCCCCAGACGGGAGGGTCAAACTCTTTGTACAGTGACTATTCCTCCATCATCATCAAAAGTGAGTCTGCGGCTTTACCACAAAGTACTGATGTTATCTTAATGTGTGAAAGCAAAGCATGCTTTCAGTATGTTGGTCAGAGATGGGATCCTAACTGCTGTTAAATGCTTCAACTTTTCAGCTCCTCTTCCATATTATTACATACTGATACACCACCCTAACAACAGACGTTTGTGCTTTAATGGTAAATGGTAAATGGCCTGCATTTGTAGAGCGCTTTACTCAGTCCCTAAGGACCCCAAAGTGCTTTACACTACATTCAGTCATTAACCCATTCACACACACATTCGCCACCGGGCCCTCTGACCACCAGTAGGCAAACATGGGGTTAGTATCTTGCCCAAGGATATTTGGCATGCAGCCAGGAGGCAGCCTGGGATCGAACCACCGACCTTCTGATTAGTGGCTGACCTGATCTGCCACCTGAGCTACAGCCACCCCTCAATAATATGTCAGTTGTTGTTTATTTAAAGGTTGGAATAAGAACCACATATTTAACAACCTTCATTCCTGGGGACAGAGTTGATCAAGGTATTCTTCATCTACAGTAACCTAACCTCCATTACTGTACAAAGTAAGTGACTGTCACTCTTGTCCTACCATATCTTAAAACGAAATTTTACTTTTTCACTTTTGAGTTTTAAAAACCTTCATTACAAGTAAAATGTTTTCTACAGTAAGATGCAGCTCATTGTTTTTTGCAGGTTTGGTTAACATTTTGCTGTAATCTGTGTGATCCTGAGAAGTCGATATTTTAACTCCATTGATTACATATTGATTACAAAATACACAGATTTATTCTCGTAAGTGTCACAGAGATGAGCTGCCCGTTGACTTGTCAGTTCAAATATTAAAATCCGTTTAAAACTTTAGCAGAATGAGGCCTGTTTGTTCTCCAAGTCTGTCATGCTTCTCGATATTTAGAGGCCTAAATCAATTTTGAGACATTATGGAAAGAGACTTGATGATAACATTAGTACAGCCCCAGGAGAGACATGTATCTACCCAGAGGTCCACATCATTATCACTTAGCAGTTTATATCACTTAAATTTATTGTTTTAAAGGTTTTGTGAACAGGCATTTATTTATTATTTGTACTACTTTTGTCATGTTAAAGCTGCTGCAGGCCTTCTCCTGTTGAGCTGGGCCTTCTCCTGAAGTTGCCTGTGTGGGCGTGTGCTACTGTCCTCCTACCTTAGGTGCCACCTTTTTCTTTTGTACAGCTGACTCCCATCAGCAATTAAAGGTATTTAAGGCCAGAGAAAGGTGAGCTCTAGGGCCAGAAAAAGCAGATGGAATGGCTAAGGAAGTTATTAAAAGAGTAGACGCAGAGGTACAGATACCATTATCTAAATCTGAAGGAAAGTGTATAGTTTGGAGTGAAAGTAAGAAGTTATGGAAAATGGTGTGGGATAAG
>NW_024583446.1:28698-45826 GCF_018398535.1 Haplochromis burtoni
GTATGTGTCTGCACATATACTTGGCCAATAAACACGATTCTGATTCTGATTCTGATTCTGATACCTATGTAATCACAGTGGGTGAAAACTGGTGAATCACACTATCTTTGTTTATGTTATTTCATTCATGTTACTGTTAGGAGTATTAGCATTTGAATTTAAAGACTAACCATAAGGCAGTGCGCCTAAAAAGAGCTGTGTGAGACTGTACAAATGTGTAACGACGTGCTATGTCTATATATTTGCAGGCACAGTAAAGTAAAACTAATAAAGCTACACTGGTTGCAATTCCTTTCAATCCAAGTGTGCAACAGTTGACTTGAACTGTGGGAAAAAAACAATCAGATATAGTAGGGTGACCATATTTTGATTTCCAAAAAAGAGGACACTTAGCTCAGTCATGAAGAACTTGCTTAAAGAAACATATTTAACATATTTAAACGATGCCTTCTCTGTGGAGTTAATGAATTGTGAAAGAAAATTTGTAATATAGGCTTTTACAAGACAACAAGTGCAAAAAAATAGCTTAAAAGCCTCTGGAATAACAAATAATGGTACAGAAATAATGCCTCATCTGCATAAGAAAAATCATATATATATGTATATATAGTATATATATATGAAGTTCATGGCAGTTCAAGTACTTACTGTTTATGGCAATAGTAGATGGGTCACTGCCAGGAGACATAAAAAGAAAAGCATCAAGCTTTGCAACATAAGCACACCAACTTCAGCTCCAGCAGGTAAAATCTTTCTAACCATCTCCAACTACACAGTCCCTGTTAGTGTCTGCACACAGGAGGAGCCTGTAGACACTTGGCTTGCAAAGTAGAAATTACACTAATGAAGCTTCACAGCTCAATATGACTGAGGCTGTCACTGTGATCAAGGATTTCCTCAGAGTCAGTTTTGGTGAAGGAAAGGTTGCTAACATCACCAAATCAGGCAGGTGACCATGAAAGTAAATACTAGGTTCTCTGACTAAATTCGCTATTGATATCATCAACGAAAATCTGCTGGAGAGAGAATTTATTAAAAACTAAATGTTAAAAGATTGCAACTCCCACTAAGTGTAATTCTGTCAGTCTACGGTAAAATACTGTAATTACATAAACATTTAATATTTTATAAAAACCAACATTAAATAGGGCTTGAGTTAAATATAGATACCAGGGGGCGATAGAGACAATTGGCTTCATTTTTGGGGAGCTGTCACGTCGTCCATGTTTTCTACAGTCACTGGTTTGTACCTTTTAATATATCAGTCTCCGTGTGTGCAGACAACAATATTACAATATGCAGTAAAACCACTCTATACCTATTTCAGACACATATGTTAAAAGAAAAGTTCTCCTGTCTGACACACCAGACAGCAACTAAACTTCTGGAGATGGCCGGTCTCAGACCACATGGAGAGTGAATTGTTCTTACACGCCCCAGACGGGAGAGTCAAACTCTTTGTACAGTGAC
Source organism: Haplochromis burtoni (assembly GCF_018398535.1). NCBI lineage: Eukaryota > Metazoa > Chordata > Actinopteri > Cichliformes > Cichlidae > Haplochromis > Haplochromis burtoni. The sequence goes on from NW_024583446.1 coordinate 30,169, forward strand.
TCTTCCTCCATCATCATCAAAAGTGAGTCTGCGGCTTTACCACAAAGTACTGATATTATCTTAATGTATGAAAGCAAAGCATGCTTTCAGTATGTTGGTCAGACACAGATGTGATCCTAACTGCAGTTATTGTTTCAACTCTTCAGCTCCTCTTCCATGTAAACTCATCATTAATCCACCAGTGATCACAGAGACAGACTCAGTCACACTCAGCTGTGAGACTCCTTCATCTGTTTCTGAGCCTGAATGTTATTTACAGTAGCATGTTGACCATTGCAGTACAAATGTCTTTTTTTCTTTTCCATATTATTACATACTGATAAACCACTTTAATAACAGACGTTTTGTGCTGCAATATGTCAGTTTTTGTTGATCTAAAGGTTGGATTAAGAGCCACAGATTTAACAACCTTCATTCCTGGGGACAGAATTGATCAAGGTATTCTTCATCTACAGTAACCTAACCTCCATTACTGTACAATGTAAATGACTGTCACTCTTGTCCTATCATATCTTAAAAGAAAATCAATATTAATAAAGCTTTTTCACTTGTGAATTAGTTTTTAGTTAAACGCAGAAATTACTACTACAACTACTAATAATAATAATAATAACAACTGAGTTTTAAAAACTTTCATTACAAGTAAAATGTTTTCTACAGGAAGATGCAGTTTATTGTTTTGACAGGTTTGGTTAACTTTTTGCTGTCATCTGTGTGATTCTGAGAAGTCAATAATATAACTCTATTGATTTGTCTTAGATATTGATCACAAAATACCCACAGATTTATTCTGATAAGCATCACAGAGATGAGCTGCCCTTTGGGCCTTCTCCTGATGAGCTGGGCCTTCTCCTGAATTTACCTGCGTGGGTGTGTCCTACCATCCCTCCTACCTTAGGTGCCACCTTTTTCTTTTGTACAGCTGACTCCCATCAGTAATTAAAGGTATTAAAGGCCAGAGAAAGGTGAGCTCTAGGGCCAGAAAAAGCAGATGGAATGGCTAAGGAAGTTATTAAAAGAGTAGACGCAGAGGTACAGATACCATTATCTAAATCTGAAGGAAAGTGTATAGTTTGGAGTGAAAGTAAGAAGTTATGGAAAATGGTGTGGGATAATGAAACTAGAGGGAGACAATTGTATAGGGTACAAAATACAGTAGACGTAAAACAAATAGAGGACTGAATAAGAGGGAGGAGATTGTTATGTGTAGAATAAGAACAGGGCATCGTTACCTGAATGGCACTCTTTTTAGGATGGGGAAACATTTAAAGGGGCTATGTAATTGGTGTGGTGTTATGGAAACAATTGAGCTTGTATTTATTAACTGCAGGAGGTATGGTAACTATAGGAGAATGATGAGGATAGAAACTGGAATGAGGGGGGAACTCAGGTTTGAAAAGGTGGTTGAATGGCTAGGATGTAATGAAAGGGAAGGAGTGGTTCTTTGGTTTCTGAGAAGTACGGGATTATTTAAGAGGATTTAAAGAGCTAGATGCAGTCTAAGTAACGCCAGAGGGTGGCAGTAATGCAACTTCTATGGATGCAAGCTGCAATTAAAATAAAAGAAGAAGAAGAGCAGCTCTAGGGCCAGATCCTTGTTGATTTGCAGCTAGTGAGCTGTGTGTGTTCTGCTCCTACTCGGTGGAGAAGAGTGTGTTTGGCAACTAATCCTCTTTACTTACTTTTCAGTTTACTGACCAACGCTTGAGTTTTGTTTTGTTTCTTTAAATGGTGATAACAGCTTGTCCGTCTCTTTTAGTTGACCTATTAATAGAAACTTTAATAAAACTCTTTAATTTAACCCCTTTTGCCTCCCTGTCTCCTTTTTCTGACCTGGACACTTTTTGTTACTTTCCCTAATCGCCTGGACCTTTTTAGGGGAACGTAACAAAGATTAACAATGACTAACACTGAGCAGTGCTGATTTTCTAACACTGGAAAATAACTAAACATGTTAGTAACTTTACAGTGTTAGAGAATCAACACTGCTAATGTTAGCCATTGTTAATCTTTAACACTGACTAGGTTACTGTTAGAAATATAACACTGTCAAAAATGTTCATTTAACACTCAAAAGAGTAGATTCATATAGACAGTTTCTCGTGTCAATTTAACACTGGAGATTTTGTGTTATTTAAAAATAAAATGTCATACATCTTTTGACAAGCTGTTAAAAAGGAGAATAGCAGGTCTTTAGAGACAAATAATTCAAAATTACTTTTGATTTTATCTGGAAACACATGAGAGAGAGAACAGCTCATTTATAATACATAATTTAGCTTCCACCAACATATTTCTGAGGAAAAGACTGTTGCTCGCCTATTGAATAAATTCCTTCCTGTTAAGATCACCTCTGTGCCTATGTCCAGATTTCCATTTAACTTAACAATATCATCATTATATAGGTTTAAGGGTTTCAAAAAGTGTGCTACAGCAGGTCTATTTGGTCTCTGTGTCTCTCTGAGTTTTGATTACAAAAACGTATCCAGCATTTAGGAAACAGACAAAGAAAAAATTAGTGTGCATTGTTGTTTATCTTTTGTCTTTTTCCTGTTTTATTTGGAAGGTTAGTTTTCTCATACTCCTTGCTTTTATTTGACTTCCAGCTTTTGTCTGTAATTTGCTTCTCTGCTCTCATTAGTTTCACTTTCACTAGTTAGTTTGCTTTTACCTGCGTTCACTCGCCTATTTGTGTATATGGTCTTGTCTTGTGTTGTCCTCTACAAAAGCCTTGCTTCACCCACAGCCTGTGCTAGCTTCCTTTAAAACAGACTTTCTTCTGATTGACTGAACATCACAATGAGGAGATTTGAACAGCAGTTAGGTGGAGATACGTCTGTTCTCGAAGTCAAACCTCTTTACTTTATATGGTCTCATTTTAGACAAGTTATTTATAATTCTGTTTGTCCATTTATTCTCATATATTGAGGTTGTTGCTATGCCTTAGAAGAAAAAATATGGCATAGGCATTCATGGTTTATAGTAATGAGACCTCTGCTGTATAGTTTATATGAACTCTAGCTGTAGCTATACTGTATGCTAAAATGCATTTTTACTTGAAAGGAAGTTTTGTCATGGCTGGTGAACAAACACAAAAACTATACTGATAATCAGGTGGAAATGGTATCCCCATCTGTGTCTAAAGATTTCTATAACCATTTTTACCAACATCTCAAAATTTCATTAATAATCCATTTACTAAAAAGCAAATTACTTTTGTTTTGACATACATGATAAAGCATGTATTCACTAATCGTTCTGCCATGGTAGAAATAAACATGTATAAGAAACACAAAAGTGATCAACAGACACTTTAACTGTTATGTGCCTACAAAAAGGTTGACTAAATATATTCTAGTTATATGTGTGAGGGTTTAAAAAGCGTATCATTGCAGGTTCTCAGTATGTGACGTGTGTCTTACTGTGGCCAGTTAGCGTGACACTGTGAAAACTGTGGTTTTCCTGAAAACAAGTTCTAAAATTAACATTTAATGCACATGAGAGTCAGAGCAGTCAGACAGACTGTTGTAGTCTGTTCTGCACGTTCACATTGTTCTTTTAATCATGGCTGATCTCCTGCTGCTAGTCGTTCTCATGTGTAAGTTAAACTTCTTATGATTCATTGTTCATGTCAGCTATTACTAAATATAGTCTCACCTATTATTACTGTTAGGTGTTAGCATGTTTACCTCTAACACAAGTTTACATTTTGGATCTTTTTATTGTTGATTCTATTTTGTATTTTCCTTCTTTCCTTCTTCAGATTCCTTTCATGAAATTAAAGCACAAGGTCAGTCGTAGTTTCATGTGTTTATCACTGTATTAATTTTACTGTTTTGTCTCTGGAGTTTCTCTACAGTAACTCAGCTTTGCTCATCATGAATACTTTTTGTGCATATATAAAATATTTAACATAACATCTGCGTAAATGTAATTTCAGCCAGTCTTCCACCTATACTGAGCGTGAGTCCACCTGCGATCACAGAGACGGACTCAGTCACACTGAGCTGTCAGACTCCATCATCTGTTTCTGTGTCTCAGTGTGATTTCTACACTGCAAGCCAAAAACTGTCCAAAGGTTCCTCCTGTGTGCAGACACTGACAGCGACTGAGCTGCTGAAGATTGCACATAAGAGTTTACCTGCTGCGGTTGAAGTGAGATGTTCTTACACTGTACAAATTGATACTTTTAAACTGCCATCTCCTTACAGTGAGCCATCCACCATCACCATAAACAGTGAGTGACAAAAGTACATGAACAGTTTATAATATGTTTCAATAGTAATTATGGGGATGATTAGTTATTATCCGAGTACTTGCAATAATTATGAATCTAAATGTAATTATTATAAATCTACAATATAATATATATAATATAGATGCGAATGTGCTTAATTAATCTAACATGTACCTGAATTTTTCAGATCTCCGTCCACCTAAACTGACAGTAAACCCACAGAAGATCACAGAGACAGACTCAGTCACAGTGAACTGTCAGACTCCATCATCTGTTCCTGTGTCTCAGTGCTATTTCATCATTGCAGGGAATGAAATTGCCAGAACAGCTCCTTGTCTGCAGACTCTGACAGGGTCTGAATTTCTGTCATGGACACGTCAGAGTTCACCTGTAACAGTTGAAATGACCTGTTATTACCTTAATATACAGAAATCTCCAGTGAGTAATATGTCACCAATCACAATACAAAGTGAGTAAATGCTACTGCAATGAACGCAGTAATATGAGGTTTAAATGTGCATCAGATTAAAACTTTCAGAGTAGTTTTTTTTAAATTTTATTTTCAAATAAATGTAATGTTTTCTCTTTTAACTCAACAAATTTTTACATTTTTAGCCCCTCGACCTGAACTGACAGTGAACCCACAGAATATCACAGAAACAGACTCAGTCACAGTGAAATGTCAGACTCCATCATCTGTTTCTGTGACTCAGTGTTTTTTGCACTTTATGAATGGAAGAAAATCTACATCCATCTCCTGTCAGCAGACACTTACAGCAACTGAGCTGCTCTCTTTGGCACAGCAGAGTTCACCTGCTGAGGTGGATGTGACATGTTTTTACAGCTCAGAGCATAAAGGAGGACAATACCAGTCTCCTCACAGTAACAGATATTCCATCAGCATACAAAGTAAGTGATCATGCTGTGAGTGAAGAGGAAAATTGTCATGTGCATCAGGCAAAAACCTCTCAGAACAGTTTCTATTATTAGATTTTATTTTAAATAAAATAAACATTTGCTTATTTAACTCTACAAATGTTTACATTTTTTAGATCCTCGGCCTGAACTGACAGTGAATCCACAGATGATCACAGAGACAGACTCAGTCACAGTGAACTGTCAGACTCCATCATCTGTTCCTGTGTCTCAGTGTTATTTCATCATTTCAGGACATAAACCTGATAAAGCAGCTCCTTGTCTGCAGACTCTGACAGGGTCTGAATTTCTGTCATGGACACGTCAAAGTTCACCTCTTACAGCTGAAGTGACCTGTTATTACTTTTATATACAGAAATCTCCAGTGAGCAACATGTCACCCATCAACATACAACGTGAGTAAATTCTGCTGAGGTGCACTAATGTGAGGATGTTTGTCTACAGTATCAGTACAAAAAACAAAGCTGCTCTCAACTTAAGGGTTGTGGGAAGAAATTGTGTGAAATGTGTATTAAACTTGATCATTTTAAAAAGTAAAACTCTCAGTTCAGTTTCACTTAATATATTTTATTTTTAAGTAAATGAAACATTTGCTTATTTAACTAAAAAAATAATCTTTACCTTTTTTAGCCCCTCGGCCTGAACTGACAGTGAATCCAATGATGATCACAGAAACAGACTCAGTCACAGTGAACTGTCAGACTCCATCATCTGTTTCTGTGTCTCAGTGTTTTTTGCACTTTATGAAAGGAAGAAAATCTACGTCCATCTCCTGTCAGCAGACACTGACAGGAACTGAGCTGCTCTCTATGGCAGAGCAGAGTTTACCTGTTGAGGTCAAAGTGACATGTTTTTACACATTAGAACATAAAGGAGGACCACATAAGTCTCTGCATAGTAACACGTCCTCCATCAGCATACAAAGTAAGTGATCATAACATGCGGCTCTACAGTATACCTCTGTACAGTATGTGCATAAAGTTTTAGCTTTTATAAACCAAAGAATGAGACTAAAAACTGATTTTTATAAAGTTTTTCATTTACATGTAACCGATGTTACATTCTTAAATAAACTGCAATTTGTTTGAATTTAAGAGTCAATTTAAAACAAAATTTCCATTGAGTAACATGTCAGAAATTACAGCTGTTATACAAAGTGAGTCAATACTAATGCAGTTAACTAATATGAGGATGTCTGACAACAGTATCAGTAGAAAAAACAACTTCTCTCAACTTGTCGGTTGTTTGGTGTGAGGAAAATGTAAATGTGCATAACATACATATATTTCTCTTATTAGGTTTTATTTTCAAATAAATGAAACATTTCTTTAATTAATTTGAGAAATCTTTACATTTTTTAGCTCCTCGACCTGAACTGACAATGAATCTAATGATGATCACAGAAACAGACTCAGTCACAGTGAAATGTCAGACTCCATCATCTGTTTCTGTGACTCAGTGTTTTTTGTACTTTATGAGAAGAAGAAAATCTACGTCCATCTCCTGTCAGCAGACACTTACAGCAACTGAGCTCCTCTCTATGGCACAGCAGAGTTCACCTGCTGAGGTGGTAGTGACATGTTTTTACATGTCACAGCATAAAGGGGGACAATACCAGTCTCCTCACAGTAACATATCCTTCATTAACATACAAAGTAAGTGATCACAATGTGCTGCTCTCTATTATACCTCATTACAGGATGTGCATTTATTTCTACAAACCAAAAAGGGAAACTAAAGCCTGATGTTTATAAGGTTCTGTTTACCTTTAACAATGTAATCACCAGATATTAGGAGGTGATACATATTTCCATCCTTAAATAAACTGCCTATCTCTTGAATTAAATTAACTCCGTCCAGGGAGCAGAATTCTGAGTATTGATGGATGTATTTACAGTGCATTATGTGTTATGCACTGACATCAGATGACAGCAAAACAATATCATAGGGCTTCAGCTACCGATTATTTTAGTAATTGAGTAAGCTTCCATTTTAGAAATTATAAAGTTTATTGCATATAAGATATAAGATCTGTCAAAAAAGTTGTATTTAAAAATTATATGTAAATTATATATATGTGTGTGTGTGTGTGTGTGTGTGTGTGTGTGTGTGTGTGTGTGTGTGTGTGTGTGTGTGTGTGTGTGTGTATTTATATAAAATGTATTTTAAGAAAGCTTTATCTTAAATTAAAAAAAAGTATAAATAGTTAAAAATATCGTCAAAGGTCCAATAAAACAAAACAAGATATACGTGTAATCTAAACTATGGCACAAAACAGATGATACGATGGTCTAGATGTTAATAATTAATATTAATAATATTTTAGTGTCCAACCTAATAGCTCTCAGGTCAGCGGATCAGAGTTTAAATGCCCATTTATATTTTATTAGGTTGTTAAAAAAGTTTTTATTCCTATATTTTTAAATATTAATGCAGTTTAATTAGCACTTTATCTGATATGATTTCACTTTCAGTGTGAAAATGTTACAAGAGTCTTCAAGTTAATACGGTTTAGCCCCTGTTTGCTGCAGATACCACTTCCATGTACAATAAGACTGCTACCGTCAGCCTTCAGCAAGCTGTATGATTTAACCAGTCTGGTGTCAGACTCAGTTAACAGATCATCTGCATATTTTAATAGTACTTCTGGAGGCTTACTGCAGATTTTTTTCTCTGTTTAAAACAAATAGCGGTGGATGGAGCAGCTGCAGAGTTTGCTTTTCTTCACGCCAGAGTTTGTTGATCAGGTGCTTTGATGACGGACTCACGCTAAAGTAAAGGTTTTAATGGTGATTACGGGAACATCGCTGTTGTTTTGACATTAGAAACATTCTGTTTCACTCACCTTGACCTCACTGTCTCAGTAACGCCTCCACTTCTTGCGCATAAACAAACTCCGGCTGCATGTTAAACTGTGTCAGCGTCATCATCACTGTTGCTATTGTGTTATCAGTGTGTGTGGGATCAATGTTGTCAAACCTTTTATTCACACACTGCTTCTAAATAGTTTTGTATTGCAGGTCTTGTTCCAGTTGTGTTTACATCGTTTAATACATCGGAGCACTACAGAGCCGCGTGTTAAAGGAAGCATCGATGCAAAGGCTGTGTCGAGAGTTTTTTATAATCAAAGTATTCGAATCACTCAATCATTATTAAAGCCCTACAACATTGTTTAAGTGTTGTAGGACTAATTGTAAAACATTGACACTTTGGTGTTGTATGGCAGTATTGCAGTAGTGGAAGAAAAATGCCTTTTGTGGTGAATCCACAAGAAACTTAAATAATGAAACAATCACTACACAATCTTCTTTTATTGCAGCTGAAAAAAACACTTTGACCTTTGCTCCTCCCCCGTCTATGGACTTTACAAGTCACACAATCAGGAAAAACACAATTATTGTTAAGATGTTTATAAGTAAATAAAAATGACTAGGTCAATTGCTGTGGTGTTTTTTGACATCTAGAGATATTCGTTTCAGTGGGGACGACTTCTTCTGTGACCACACCAAGGACATCTTCAGGTTAGCAAAATTTCCTTAAATTGCATATTCATCACACTAAGAGGATTTTGCTTTGCATATCAGTGAAGTTTCTTCTTTGCCTACATGCCATTCAACATACTTTGCTGTTCTCAGGACCGTAAAATAAGAGATTTGTTGGTTTTTAACCGTAGACATTTCAGTAGACCCAATTTCTACAAAGCTCAGCACTACAGGGACGACTTCTTCTCTGACCACACCAAGGACATCTTCAGGTGAGCGAAATTTCCTTGCACTGTGTATTCATCATACTAAGAGGGTTTTGCTTTGCATATCAGTGAAGTATGTTCTTTGCCTACATGCCATTCAGCATACTCTCAAGACCATAAAATAAGAGATTTGTTGGTTTTTAACAGTAGATGTCTTTCTTCTTTACTTTCACCAAAATTGGAAGTAAGACTGACACTTGCTTGTGGTCTGTGCTTTTCTAGTACCTTCTGCACATAAACTTCTACCTGTAGTTGCAACTGGTTTTGGTGTAATTGTGGGCATCATCTCACTGGGAATGGCTCTTGTCTGTGTGAAAAGAAGAAATGGTAAGGACAGTAACAATTCCTTATGTCATGTATAACCCCAAAGCTTTTCTACAGTCTGAGGTATTTGTGAACACACTATATTATAAAAAGTTTATACACAAAATCGACCGACCAGCTCCACCGCCGTTCTGTTCATAAACTGACTGATTTCCTCTGACCTCCATATCTTTTACTTCTCTTACATACTTACATGCTTTCCCACAATTTTCTTATTCCTCTTTAAGACTCAGCATTATGTTTCAGCTGCTCCGCACCAACACTGTACCTCACTGCTTCAACACAACAGTGAATATATTAACTCGCCCAACTCTTTTAATCTAGCTCTTACTCTATTGATGTCACATCCTAACGGTGTGTGGTGACTTTTAGAGGAAGGAAAGCAGAGACATACCCCTCCTGCCCCCTAATACATTAATTCATTAAAAAAAATAAAAAAAATAAAGCCTCCCTTGTCATCTAACAAACCCTATTTTGGCAAATTGTACCAGATTAAAACATACCACTCTTTTGCTGCACTCTCCTTGGTAGTCTTCACCTCTCTGCACTCCCTCCTGCCTATAGAATTGTAAAATGTTATTACTGCTATAGTTATCTAACTATTTACTATTAGCTAAAAATGATCAGTGGTGATGATCCTGATTCTAACATGTATCAAATATATCTATATAAAAAAATAATCTGAGCTGAATTAACAGCACAAGAACTCTGTGACGTGTTTAACTGCCAATATGTACAACGAGATTAAATATCAATGAAAAAAGTAAGTAAAATAAGTTTTAGCATAAACTGTTAAACTCTGTGCATTTGGTCAACTAAGTGATTACTCCGAGATATCAATCTAAAAGTCTTAATGGAGCCTCCAAATGATCCGCTGGACATGGCAGACATTCCCTTCTCTATCATTAAAACTTTCAACACCTTAAAGGAGTTATTAAAGATTTCTTGCATCATAGGCCAAAGTGGCCAATGAAAGCACAGTCAGTGTTAAGTTGTCTAGCACACTAGTCTTGTCAAGGTCCAGAAGTTTGTCTACAATGACAAAACAACTAGTTGCAAACTGTAGGCAAATTTTGGTATCAATCCGATACCAGGTAAATTAACAGCAGTATTGCCAATACTGATACTTTTAATCTATAAAGAGATCTTATGTAGGGGAGAACAGTGTATCATGATTTATGAGATGCATTATCGTGTTAGGGTACCTGGGTTGTTGACCCAGTGTTTTCTGTTAGTTTTGAGTCTTGTTTATTCATTCTTATGTTCTCTGTGTGTCTTATGTTTCACAGTTCAGTTTGCTTGTGCTCAGGTTTATCAGTATTTTAGTTTAGGTTGTCTTGGTTGGTAATTGGTCCCATTCATGTCTTTGTCTTGTCTCTGTGTTCCAGAGACACAGAGATAAGACAAAGACATGAATGGGACCAATTACCAACCAAGGTGGCTGTGTTCTACCTGTGTTTTGTTCCCTCATTTGCCCTCATGTATTTATTGTCCATCTACCACCGTCAAGTGTCGCAATCTCCCTCTTGCTATGCCCTTTCCATATGTCCATTTTGTATCTGCCCTTAGCCCTCCCAGTTTTCTTATGTATCTATCAATCAAGCAATAAAACTCTCGTTAAGTTCAGTCTTGCTGAATGAGTGCTCTGACTTTTACTAAACACAATTAAAAAACACAGTAAAAAAATACTTTTAACTTTTCTAATATATTAAGTGTGTTTTTTAGAGACCTGGGATGTAAATGTGCCAGTCTTTAAAAGACTTTGTGTCAGCTTCTGTTGTTTAAATGTGCTACGGGGTAAAAAGCATTGACATGACAAAACAGAGAATGGTTTAAATATTTTTTATAGTGCATGTTTGAAGTATATTTTTTAATTTAAAAAATATATAGTAAAAATGTATTTAACAGAGTTCAGTGGGGAGCATACAAACTGGATAGAAGCAACCTTTGATCCAACTGCATTAGTATCTGTCCAATACTGATACCAGCGTTAGTATCGATATTATCGATATTTGGCTCGATCTGCCCACCCTATCACACACCCATGAGAATGCCTGTCCCCACATAGATTTCAAGTAGTATTCTGCTTCCAGAGTCAATTGACAACAGCTGCCACAAAATGACAGGGTTTTTTTTCTCATACCTGTTTGGATGCAAACATGTACGCCAGTGTGTTTGTGAAATGGACCCAAATGCAGAACATGAGAGGAGATGGTAGTGAGCTTTAAACAAAAGGCGAGCCTTTATTAGATAACAAGAAAACAAAACAAAACAACATGAACAGTGGTGAGAGCTAAACTAAAACCTAAACGGGAAAAACTAGGAAAGACTATCATGACTATGAACATGATTTTGAGCAGGAGCATGAAAGAAACTATGAAATACAAACATAAATGAAAACCTGAACTAGAATAAAACTCAACTTAAACCTAACTGGTAATACCAACAAAAGAACATATTTTCAATATAATATAAGAAAGCAAAAATACAAAATGAACTCAAAATGGACAAAAAAGGTATGAGAGAAGCTTAATTACAGATTGCTGTTTGAGATTAAAGCAGAGAACACTTTAGTATGTATTAACTAACAATCACTTGACAATTAATGCTTTTCTTTTTCTCCGTGATGTAACATCGCTGTCAAATCCACTATGACTTTAATTAATTAAATATTTATTCTTTAATCATTTCTGGTATTGTGTTTAATAGGATATCCTTGAGTGTTGTCTTTTTCTCCCCCTGTGTGGTAGTTTTTATACTGATTTTTTGTTCTGCCTTTTGTTGTAGATAATTTTTCAAGCACAAAAAAAACTGGCCGAGAAGGATGGGTACTTTTCTTTTTCTTTTTTGCCTTAATAAAATTCCCTTTATCTACTAATAATTCACGTATTTAATTACAGGTCATTCATGACTTCTCATCTTACTCCTTTTCTTCTCTTCTTATCAAACAAGATGTCTCCAAATGATACTGAAGCCTTCAATATGACCAGTTTGGTCCCTGGTGATGACCCACCTAAAGGTTAGCTACTGCTTTTTATTTCCTTTTTTAAATTTTGGTCTAAGGGTTGTTACAGTTGTATAACAAGTAACATTATTTTGATGAGGAACCAAAATGATATAATTTAATGTGCAAAGCATTTATACAATAAACACCATCTTAGTGCATGAATATCAGAGGGGTATACTACAAACCAAGGTCAACGTAGCCAGGCTTTCTTTGCATTAGTGGACTTGAAACTAGGGATGGACCAATCCGATATACAGTATGGGTAACAGTCTGATCCTGATGTAAATTACTGGATCAGATATCGGGGAGAAAAAAAATTTAATCAGATACATTAAATATCACAAAAGTACCTCACAAAACTTGCAACATGGCGCAACCCACAGGGAAAGAGAAATGTTCTGAGGGTGGCATGAGGTTGGTAAGGAAATCAAATGGAGTGGCAAAATCAAAGTCCTTTTTATCAAACACATATGCAGGTGGTCACATATGGTTAAAATGCACTAAGTATATATGCTTTTCATATAAATATAGTCTGTAACTTAATTATTTTCTGTAGCCCACACTTTAGTTACATAAAACATGCAAATTTTAATTTTATGCACTGTATAGCCTGTATAATAAATAAATATGTAGCCCAATAAGTATAAAATCCAGAAAGCTACACAACATGTGGTGGTTGCTTTAAAAACACAAGCCTAACTTTCTAAAGTTTCTAAAGTCCAAAGTTTCACACTTTTTTGGTTAAAAAAAATCAAATTGTTACATGCTTAAATTTACAAAAAATGTCAGAAATCTGCATTGTCATGAACAAAAATTTAAACCTAGTTTTTCACTATTTGTTGGGTTAGCACTCTGAGGTCCAAAATATAACTGGCTGCATTTTTGACAACTTTTGATTTTACATTTGTATTTCACGTTCAAATTGCTTCATTTTTTTTTTTTTTCTGCCTTGCTTCGTATAGTTCTTTTCAGCTCAACCTCACGTGTTTGAATGTAGTTGTTTTTTCATTTACATACTGTGTTAACACAACTGATCTGAAATCACACAAAAAACATAAAATCCCAGTAGTATTTTTTACTTGTTGAGTAAATTATTTTTACAACTTGAAATGCAAATATAAATTGTACATTTTGAAAACTTAGGCACATATTTTGTAAACATATACAGCTAGTTATCCAAAAATGCAGCCAATACAGCTGTTTTTGTTTTTTAATTTGTACAACCATTTAAAAATATTACTATAATTAAAATGAGAGAACAATCAGGTGTCACAATAAGATGCCCCACAAAATTATTTGTGCCAGTAAAAAAAAAAAGTTTATCCATCACAATACAGAGGAGAACACCACAGGGATAAACCCTGCAGGCCTGACTCACTCCTCTTTTTCACCTAGAGACAGCGTTTACATTGCAATCTGCCTTTGTGACATTCATTAGTACCATCACTCAAACACAAAACAAAATAACAACTACACAACAGACTAATTACACGAGACAACACAAACTAGATACTCCATGCTAAAAGTCACAAATCTCCCTCATCTCAAAACTCTCTCTCTCACTCGCTTGCTCTGTCTCGCTGTCTACCTTCACTCCCAGCTGCACCTTATGCACAATCTGTGGTATTCATTTTATTTCTGTCATCCTGTATTTTATATATATAAGATTTAGATTGGTTATTTATGGTTGGTTTATACACCTTTGTGTATGTATGTGTGCATATGTTCATGGGTGATATGGCCCAAAATACATATCTCGGTATTCTTTAGCTGGATGGTGATATACAATAGATATCTTGATATTTTTTAAAGCCATAAAGTAAGAACAAAAAGAGAATTCCTAATCAAAGCTTTGTCCCAAATCTCACATAGGCACTTTTATTAACATACAGCATAGATGTACATGAAAAAATTACTCAGAAATAAATTGTCAGCATTTATTAAATACTAATGCTCCATAAATGAATGTATTACTCTGCGAGGCTCCTGACTACAGTAGCCGTAATGCTCCTACAATCCATCAAGCGGTGGGGCTTCGTAGCTTACCAAAGTCGTACTAAAACATTTTTTGACAGATTGCTGAGCGCCGTGTACCACACAAAATTACAGACTTGGATGCAAATATTCTGATTGGCTGCCACGGTCTCCAATCAGCTGGCTAGCTACTGGATTCTGAAAAGACAGTCCAGAATGTAGCTAAATCCAGTGGAGTGGTTTGGTTTAAACTAGATTAAAACCAACAAGGGTCGTAAGAAATGATATATTTTAAAATAAAATAATTAAACATACTAACCGAAAAGGGATTTAGCAAAGCCTCCTTTTGGAATTAGATCCAGCTGACCATGATCATGGTAACCATTCACAAGATCATCACAAGTGTACAGAGCACTAAAATAAACGTGTTAATCTATTTATATTACTGCTCAGTGAAATCTTGGTGCTGCTGTCTATTTCTAAAGTAACAGCTGTAAAAGCTCTAAAGGGTTAGACTGCATGCGATTAAACATAAAAGAGACTTGGAAATTGTAGTTTGTCACCAAATAAATGAGAAATTAATTTTAGTGATCAAATAGATATTCCCTGTGATAAACAATCTACAAATGTAACTGATCACTTTTCTAATCTGTGTTCTAGTAGCTGCAATTACAACAGTTTCAAAACAAAAGTTTGTTAAAAGAATAGGACCAAGCAAAAAAAGATTAGATATTTTCTACTTCGCCATCTGAATGTGAATGCATGCCATGACAATGTGACATGTTTGCTGGGCTTTTTTTTACTTCTGTTTTCTACATGTTGTTTATATAAAATGGTAAAAAGAGATCCACTTTTGTGACACAAAAATCTCCTGCTTTACACTCAACGTACCTTGCTAACCCAATAATTTTCCTTTATGGTAAACTCCTCAGACATTTTCCTATTTCATACACATACAAGAAGACATACAAAGTGAAAATAAAGATAACTCTGGTTCTGTATTACTCACAGGGTCTAATCAACTCAAAAGACAAGAGTCTCAAACTGAGGATGTAAGTGAGACAAGTGCATCCTCAGCATTTAATATATTTACTACAGAAAAAAATACAGATGCAAATAACTTTTGCTCTATTTTTTTTCTAGTCTTCCTTATACCACTTGTACTCCAGCATCCCTGAGGAGCCAGCTAAAACACCTACAGTGAAAACCGACCTGGCATACAGCACTCTACAGGCACGCTGAAACACATTAAAAATAATTAACTGGCAGAAAACAGAAGATAAGACTAAATGGCCATTACACACTCAAGCCATATCGATAAGACAGGAAAATATTTTTCTTTCTTTCTTTCTTTCTTTCTTTCTTTCTTTCTTTCTTTCTTTCTTTCTTTCTTTCTTTCTTTCTTTCTTTCTTTCTTTCTTTCTTTCTTTCT
>NW_024583446.1:50484-51630 GCF_018398535.1 Haplochromis burtoni
ACACATCAAAAAAACAACACAGACTCAGGACCCAATAAAGACTTTAAAGCTGGCGAGGCATGATTGCATGTGCCATCCAGGTGCGACTGCCTCCCTCACAGCCGTGCAGCAGACCACAATGTCCTTGTGTGTTGTTGTTTTTTTGTATGGTAGTTTTATATGCTGACTTTGTTTTGCCTTTTGTTGTAGGTAATTTTTCAAGCACAAAAAAAACTGACCGAGGAGGATGGGTACTTTTCTTTCTTATTTTTGTTGTAATAAAATTCCTTGTATCTACTAATAATTCATGTACTTAGTTGCAAGTCATTCATGACTTCTCCTCTTCTCCATTTCTTCTGTTATCAAACAAGATGTCTCCAAATGATTCTGAAGTCTACAGTATGACCAGTTTAGTCCCTGTTGATGACCCACCTAACGGTGAGTTGCTGCTTTTGTGCTCACAGGTTTCCTTTTTTAATTTTGGTCTGAGGTTTGTTACAGTTGTATAACAATTAAGATTATTTTGATGAGGAACCAAAATGATATAATTGAATGAACAAAGCATTTAAACAACAAAACCATCTTATTGTATGAATATCAGAGGGGTATACTACAAACCAAGATCAACATAGCCAGAATTTATTTGCATTAGTGGACTTAAAAGATTCTAAAACCCCAGCTGGAGATAACAGGTGTCATGACAATGGTTATTGTCATCATGACAACCATTCACAAGATCATCACAAGCACATGGAGCACTAAAATAAACATGTTAATCTATTTGTATTACTACTCAGTGTATTCTTGGTGCTGCTGTTTATGTAACAGCTGTATGGAAAAGCTCTAGAAGGTTAGACTGCATGACCCTAAACAATAAAGCAGACATGGGGATTACTGTAGTTTGTCACTAAATCAAAGTGACATTCATTTTATTTATCAAATAGATATGGTGACAGTCTACAAATGTAACTGATCACTTTTCTAATCTGTATTCTTGTCACGGTCCTGGATCAGTGCACCTGTGGTCTGATTTCATCAATGTTTATGATTAAATTCAAATTCAAATTTTATTTGTCACATACACAGTCATACACAGTACGATATGCAGTGAAATGCTTAGACAACTGCTCGTGACCTAAAGAAAAAAAGAAAAGGCTATGAATAAGA
>NW_024583446.1:51911-56757 GCF_018398535.1 Haplochromis burtoni
AATAACAGCAGCTGTACAAGTATTAACTCATTCACTGCCAGCCATTGGCAGTGAATGAGTTAAACCCATTGACTCATTCACTGCAATTGACGGCTATAGACGTCAATGGCAGTGAATGAGTTAACTGGAAATGAAGAATATAATGACCAGTGTTTATTACTAGTGTTTTGGTTTCTGTTTTTTATTCCTAGCGCTCTAGTCCTTGTTTGCTCTGTTAATTCTAGTTCTTAGGTTTAGTTCTGGTGCCCCTATGTTTAGTGTAGGTTTAGTTCTGTCCTTATGTTTGTCTTCTTGTTCCTCAGTCAGTCGTGTCTCTTGTCGCTCCTGTCTCTGTACTCTGTGTTCTTTCTGTTCAGTGTCTAGTCTGGGTCTCTGTGTCTGTCGAGTCAAGTCAAGTCATTTTTATTTATATAGCACATTTAAAAGACATCAAGTGTCAGCCAAAGTGCTGAACAGAGGGATAATATGATAAAAACAATTAAAATAGATAAAATGAAAACACTATAGAAACATTGTAAGACATCTATATATGTTTGTAAAAAGTATATGTGTACATGGAAATATGGAACTACATATACAAAAATGTACACATTCACACACAAGCACACATACGTGAAGATAAAATACATGTATACGTGTATACACATGCAAACATCATCGAATGAGATAAATGACCAGAATAGTTAGAACAGAATAAAAGAGGTGTCAGAGAGATCCGGAAGCCTTAGAAAATAAGCAGGTCTTCAGTTTGATTTGAAGACTTCCAAAGATGAAGAGGATTCTATGAAAGGGAGAAGACTGTTCCAGAGTTTCGGGGCAGCAATGGAGAAAGCCCTGTCACCTCTAGATTTGAACTGGGAGCGTGGAACTAATAACAGAATCTTACTGGAGGAGCGCAGAGTTCGAGTGGGTAAGTGCAGGCTAAGAAGATCTGAAATGTAACCTGGAGTCAAACTATGGAGAGCTTTAAAAACAAATAATTATATCTTAAAATCAATTCTATATTTAACTGGCAGCCAATGTAGAGATGCGAGTATCAGAGTAATACTCTCTCTCTTTCTGTTACCCGTCAGGAGCTGTATTTTGAACAAGTTGCAGGTGGGACAGGCTGGAGTGACAGATGCCTAAGTAGAGAGAGTTACAATAGTCAAGACGTGATGATATGCAGGCATGGAAAAGGGTTTCCAGGTCTTTAGATGACAGGATATTTTTGAATTTAGAAATGCTCCTGAGTTGGAAAAAACTGCCACGAACAACTGAATTTATTTGTTTGTCCAGCTTGAGGGTAGAATCAAAAATGAAACCAAGATTTTTTACATGGGGTTGTACATTAGCTGAAAATGGACCCAGATTGTTTCTTTATAAGACTAATAGAGTCCTGCTTACCGAAAATTATAATGTCGGTTTTGTCGTGATTTAGTTTGAGGAAGTTCAGAGACATCCAGCAATATATGTTGCTAAGACATACACTGAGACTTTCTGCAGTGTACCATTGGCACCTGGTTTTAGAGAGAGGTAGAACTGTGTATCATCTGCACAAGAGTGATAGGAGATCTGGTGTTTCTGAAAAATGGAGCCTAAAGGGAGCATGTATAAGGAGAATAAGACAGGGCCCAGAATAGAGCCCTGAGGTGTTCCACAAGTTAGTGAAGCTGGGGAAGAGTATTTGTTACCCAGCATCACAGAGTATGATCTGCTCTCCAGGTAAGAGGCAAACCATTTTAGAGCAGAGCCTTGAATCCCGACACGTCTTTAGCCGGTTTAATAGGATTGTGCGGTCGACAGTGTCAAATGATACACTCAGGTCTAAAAGAATCAAAACTGTACTTTTTCCAGAGTCAACAGCTAAAAGCACATCATTGAACACCTTCAATAGAGCAGACTCTGTGCTGTGGAAGGCTCTGAAACCAGACTGATACTGTGGGGCAAAAAAGTATTTAGTCAGCCACCAATTGTGCAAGTTCCCCCACCTAAAATGATGACAGAGGTCAGTAATTTGCACCAGAGGTACACTTCAACTGTGAGAGACAGAATGTGTATACTTTTTTGCCCCACTGTATTTATCCAGAATATTATGTGTGTCTAAGAATGAGGATAATTCGGAGGACAACGTTTTTGAGAACCTTAGACAAAAATGGCAGCTTAGAGATTGGTCTAAAATTGCCAAGAACTGACAGATCCAAACCAGTTTTTTTTTTTAGAAGCGGCTGGACAACAGCTTGTTTAAACAAATGAGGAACAGTTCCATTTGAGATACTGACATTTACAATAACGAGGATGTTAGGGCTGACTGTCTTCAGCACATCTCTGAGAAATGGTGTAGGTAACACATCCAAGGGGCATGTATTTGGTTTCATGTGCATTATTATATTAGTAAGATGGGATAATGAAACTGGTTTAAATTCGGAGAAAAAGAATGACCATGTAGGTGGTTCAGAAAGGTCTTGGGATGAGAGCGGGATATGTGGTCTGATATTATCAATTTTTTCAGTAAAGAACTTTCGAAAATCCTTAGATGTGTGTGAGGCAGTCTCAGATATGGCTGAAGTGGTGGGATGCAGGACAGAGTTGATTGTGTTGAATAGAACTTTAGGATTACCAGAAATCTTAGTAATGATCTTGGAGAAATAATTTGCTCTTTCTACCTTGATGGTGCGCTGATAGTTATTTAAACAATCTCTAAACACTCGGTAAGAAACGTGGAGCTTATCTTTCTTCCATGTACTTCCTGTTTTATTTTGACAGTCTGGTGTTCGGCCTCTGTTCCCCGTGTTGTCTGTGTAGTTAGTACCAGCTGTGTTTCCCTTCTGTCTGCCATTTCCTGGTTACTCCGTCATGTATTTTAGTCCTATGTCATCCCCTGCTTGTTGTCACATCGTACCCTCTCTTTGTGCTGTGTTTCTCCCGTCATGTTTCAAGCCCATGTTCCTTAGTGTCTATTTTCCAGTGCCAGTTTAGTTTAGGTTTTAGGTTTTGGTTTCTTTTTGTAAGTGTTAAATTCCATGAAGAGCAATAAAGCTGCGCCCTAAGCTTAACCCTCTGTTACTGAGTTCTGCATTTGGATCCTCCCTCCTGCCCGCTGCATGGCACTAACCATGACAATTCTAGAAGATGCAATTACAAGAGTGCCAAAGCAAATGTTTGGTAAAAGAATAGGACCAAGCATAAAAAAGGTTATATATTTTCTGCTTCACCATCTGAATATGAATACATGCTATGACAATATGGCATGCAATTTTCTCGGCTGTATTTACTGCTGTTTTTTACATGTTTATATATAAATTGTAGTAAAACTATATTGCATTTATAGGATACTATTAAAAAAAGAATTAGTGAAAATATGTCACTTCCAGCCAATTTTAAGCCAAAATTTCATACGAATACTGGTGTGGACCAGTGATGTGTTCAGCATAGGTTACCATAGCGATGTAGGTGTTAAAAGACATTAAAATCTCCTGTTTATATTCAACTTAACTTGCTAACCCAATAATTTTGCTTTATAGCACGGTCCTCAGACCTTTTCCTATTTCATACACATTATATTTTTATGTATAGACATACAAAGTGAAAATAAAGATAACTCTGGTTCTGTATTACTCACAGGGTCTAATCAACTCAAAAGACAAGAGTCTCAAACTGAGAGTGTAAGTGAGACAAGTGCATCCTCAGCATTTAATGTATTAAATACAGAGAAAATGCAGATGCAAATAACTTTTGCTCTATTTTTGTTCTAGTCTGCCACATACTACTTTTACTCCAGCATCCCTGAGGAGCCAGATGAAACACCTACAATGAAAACAGACCTGGCATACAGCACTCTACAGGCACGCTGAAACACATTAAAAATAATTAACTGGCAAAAAACAGAAGATAAGACTGACACACTCAAGCCATATCGATAAGACAGGAAAATATTTTTCTTTCTTTCTTTCTTTCTTTCTTTCTTTCTTTCTTTCTTTCTTTCTTTCTTTCTTTCTTTCATTTATTTTGTAGGAATCTCACTTAGATAATATTTCTACTTAAGACAATAATTTCCAAAAGATTAATAGAGAATTATTAAACCCAATTTAACATTTTGTATGTGCATGGCTTGCTTTCTGGTGTCAGCCCAGAGATTTGTATTACCAGTGCAGTATTATTCAAGTAGCATTTCTATGTTCTACATAATGTGTTCTGGAGTTTTTTATATACTGTCATTACTGTGTCTCACAAGGGCAGTGCCAGCAAAAATGCTGGAACTTTCTTTATGTTTATCTACCTTGTTAAGAATGATCTTAATAAGGGCACCACCTTTAAAAGAAGAAAAAACAATAAAGCAATTAGGCTATTTTTTAACTGATTAACCATTAATTTGGAGATTCTAATAAGTTCTTAGTTTAATCAGTCTTATAAAATAGACTATCAGTTTGAAACCAGTTTATAATAATTACAATCACAGTTATATGTCAATAGTCAGTGAGGTTGAAGGATTTGAGAATTTTGCATAGCAAAGGTTGTCAGCATTCATTCCTATACAACATTAATTATGCCAACATTTGTATTAAAGAAAAATTATTTACAACAGCACTGAGGAAAACCAGACAAAGATCTAACTAAAGACTAAGAGAAGAAGAATATATGTGCATGTGAGAAAATTTCCTCATCATGTGCTTCAATGTTAATAAAAAATGTTAATAAAAAATGACAAAATGACCATCAGGGTGTACACCTCACCCCTGACGTCGTTGCCCACCTCTCAATTTTAAATACACTTAGTCATTGAGGGCTAGCAGGAGGGACTATGCGCTTACCTGCTGCTCCTTGGCAGGTAGCTCCATGCCCTCCTGGGTTTTAATTGCACCTTAGA
>NW_024583446.1:58173-69569 GCF_018398535.1 Haplochromis burtoni
AAAAAAAAAAAAAGAATAAAAAATGACAAAAAAATTGCTGCAAAATTGCCTGCAACGTCTGCATGCATTACTGACAGTATTACGTTGCAGGGGAGATATGTAAACCTAAGAAGTTTCTAGTGAGCATGGAGGGTACAGCATGAAATATAGTCCTATACCACAAATGCCAGCTGCATTAAATATTTTCTGTATTATGTTCAAGATATTTTTGTAACAGGATATGTTTTGTTCTTCTGGACACAGTAGATACACACACACACACACACACACACACACACACACACACACACACACAGACAGACAGACAAAACAAAACTGTAAATTAAGAAGTATTTTTCTTAAAGATCATTGGCTTTAAAACAAGAACAAATAAAGCCATGTTACACTGTGTCACGGTTCTGGGTCAGTTTCGAACCAGTATTTTAAGTTTTGATTGTTAGTTTATTTTTCGAATGATTATTGTGGTTTTGGGTGCGATGATTATTATTATTATTATTATTAGAGTTCCATGTTTCCTGTTTATTTGGGTTTAAGATTTGTGTTCTCATGTTTTGTGTGGGTGTAGTTTCATGTGTCATTTTCTGTCTGTCTCTCTATGTCGAGTCTGCGTCTTAGTGTGATGGTTTCTTGTTCCTGTTTTATTGTGAAGGTCTGCGTCTCATGTGAGTGTGTTCAGTTTTACCTCTGTCTCGTCTTGTTGATTATTCCCAGCTGCGTATCCACCATGTTTCATCCGTGTGTTCCCTGCCGTCATCATCATGTACCATCGTCTTCCTTCCTTTATGTTCAGGTTCGTGTTCTTGTTCGTGCTCAGTAGTTTAGTTGTCCCAGTATAGTTTAGTTCTCCATTTTGCCGTTTGCCTCTCTTTTTTGTGTTCTATAAATCACCTTCACACCTTCACGACTGCCTGCATTTGGATCCTCCTTTTCCTTTTCCACGCGGCTCTTCTCACTCGCCGTGACACACTGTCTTTCTGGTAATTTATATGATTTCAGTAAAGTAAAGTAAAAAAAAAAAGGATGTACTTCAATACTAAAAAGGGAAACCGTCTCATTGTGCAAATTTATTTCCGTTCATGTTCTCTAAAAGCGTGACCGTGAATAAAATTTGTTTAAAATTTTATTGTACACATACTGATGAAGTAAATTCTCTAGCCTCTATTTCTATACTTCATATATTTACATCAGCCCCAGCATGTTTGTTTTTTTGTGACAGATTCATTCTTTTTAAGGTTGTGCACAGAGATCGTTTTTTATTTGTTTTTTGAAAGTAAGGTTATAGCTTAGAAATTTTGATTCTTACAAGTGTCGTGTGTATGGTCAGCATATAGAAAGTACCGTATAAAGACTTAAATTGTCATGTCAGATTTGACCTCTGACCTCTCATTCAAAATCAATAGACTGATTCAAAGGTCAACGTGATATTAATGCAATAAAGAGCTATTAAGAACTATGTCCCTTACTGCAATGTTGTACTGAAAACATAAAGGGACTGATAACCCTTTTTCAAGGTCAAGCAAGATCAAACTATAAAGATAAAGACGCGTCAAAATCACATGACCAATTTAAGACTGAACATAAACTATTTTTTTGGACTGGCACAAATAATTTGTGTGACTTCTTATTTCATGCAGCACACCTGATTGTTCTGTAAATAGATTTAAATGGCTATATAAAAAACGCCTGAGGCCTTGGCTGCATTTTTAGGTAAATAGTACCATATAACTTTGTTGTTTGCAAAACTTGTGCATAATTTTTAGAAATATACAATTTCTATTTGAATTTCAAGTTATGAAAATGATTCATTAAACATGTTTGTGGGTTTTACAGTAAAAAATATGTAACTTTTCTATTCGGATTTTGATTTTTTGTCTAAATTTAGATAAATTGTGCTAATATTGTATGAAAAAATAACTCAAATTTCAGATATTTGAGGTTTTGCTGAAAATAATGATACCAAACAAGGCAAGATAAACAGTTTTTAAAGGTAAAATCAAATGTAGTTAAAAAACGGCCAATTATACCCTGGACCCCAGAGGGTTAAAACTATGTTCCTTACTGCAATGTTGTACTGAAAACATAAAGGGAATGATATGAGAATTCTAAATATCACCTTATTTGACATCTGACCTCTTCTTTAAGGTCAAGCAAAGTCAAACTTTAATGAAATGTCTTTTATCTCTAAAACTATGCTTTAAATTCTGCTGCCTTTGTGTGTGTGTTGGCCACTTTTAGGAAATAATACTGGTATATTGGGATTCTAAATATCACATTATAGTTTGCATTTAAATATCATGTCAAATTTGACCTCTGACCTCACTTTCACATTTGACAGCTGCCTTTCTTTTACACTGACCCCAAAATGTGTTATATCTTTATAAAAGACAGTTTTGTTAAGAGAAAGAGGATAACTGTTAAGTATAATAAAATAAGTTTCAACAGGGCACTTGGCAAAAGTGTGGATTTTACACTTGATTTTATTCCAGTACAACAAAAATTTCAAGTACGTTAAAAAAGAACAAAAAAACAAAATGATTATGATAATGCCCAGAGAGGGGTCTGTCCGTCTTCTTGTTCTACATCACATCTATGGGATGAATAATAAACATAGGTCCAATATGTTTATTGTCTTCATCTTTTTCCTGAAGTCAACAGGCGCAGGATGTGAGTGGGCGTTAAGCCGTCGAGGAAAGGATCTCAAAACTGGATTATAGATGGCAGACAGCTGATGTCGTAAACCACCGCCTCTGTTCACTGCCACTGTGAACGACCATCTTTGAACAGAGGAAATCAAATGATAGGGTGGGGCTAGGTTTCACAGCGGGTTCACGCAAAACCTTGGCTAATTGTGACCTACACCCGTTTTCACAACTTGGCACGTGTGATTAGGTAGAAAATCAACAGGGGGTTCATGACCCCCTTGGAGGACACTCCCCTAGGACTTAAATCTGGGACTCTCCACCATTTGACCTTAGAACTCAAGAAGCTTCTCAGATAAGAGGTGAAATGTCCTCAAGGAACTTAAAGAAGTCCAGATGCTTTTCTTTCCAAGCTCTTTAGACTACCATGACCTAGATGACTGAGAACCTTCACAGACTTATTTCACGCAAACACCACATGAGGCCACAACATGAAATTGCTATTGACAATGGAAACAGTGCCTATATGTATTTTTGTAGACTTTTGAATATGATATATTCTGATGCTGCCTGTGGTTTCCTGACAGTAAATATAACAAGTATGAAAACTACATTTACATATAACTCAGATAGGTGTAGTTTTCACAGTCACAGTATTCAGGTTCTTCATCATGGCTGGACATCTGCT
Organism: Haplochromis burtoni; assembly: GCF_018398535.1. Classification (NCBI taxonomy): domain Eukaryota; kingdom Metazoa; phylum Chordata; class Actinopteri; order Cichliformes; family Cichlidae; genus Haplochromis; species Haplochromis burtoni. Next base: position 61,501 of record NW_024583446.1, read on the forward strand.
GTTTGTCATCCTCATCTGTAAGTTCAACGTTTTATCATTTCTTTGTATTTGAAATGGTTTTGTATTTAACCCGATACCTTTTTAATGTCTGCTTTTAAACAATATTAAATGTTTATGTAATTACAGTATATTATATTAGCCTGACAGAAATACATTTAGTGGGAGAAGCAATCTTTTAACATTTTGTTTTTAATCAGTTCTTTCTCCAACAGATTTCTTTGATGATATCAAAGCACAAGGTCAGTCACTGAGTCTAGTATTATGTTTCTTGGTCACCATCATGGATATTATTTGTATTTCATTCACTTATGTTCGCCTCTAACTTTTCAGCCTTTAATCTGCCAAAAGTGATTCTGAGTAAATCCCTGATCACAGAGACAGACTCAGTCACAGTGAGCTGTGAAGCTCCATCATCTATTTCTGTGTCTCAGTGTAATTTCTACATTGCAAGTCAAACAGTGTCTACAGGTTCCTCCTGTGTGCAGACACTAACAGGGACTATGCTGCTGAGGATGGCTCGAAAGACTTTACCTGCTGCGGTTGAAGTTAGATGTGCTTATGTTGCAAAGCGTGATGGGTCTTATTTAACATCTCTTGACAGTGAACCATCTACCATCGCCATAAATGGTACGTAACTTTTCTGACATATATATTGCAATTACAGTATATACATGAACCTGAATCATTTACATCTCGGTGCTGACTCTGATAATTACCTAACTTCAATTTTTCAGCCCTTCTTCCTCCTAAACTGAAAGTGAGACCACAGGTGATCACAGAGACAGACTCAGTCATACTGGACTGTGAGACTCCACCATCTGTTTCTATATCTGATTGTTATTTTCGCACTTCAGGACAACAACTTGCCAAGAAATTTTCTTGTTTGCAGAAACTGAATGGATCTGAAATCCTATCACTTGCACATCAAAGTGCACCTGTTACATTAAAAGTGACCTGTTTTTACCTTTTTATATATCAGTCTCCAATGAGTAATGTGTCTCCACTCACCATAAGATGTGAGTAAATATGACTGTAAAATATTACTTTTAGTTGCAGTATTACAATAAGCAGCAAAACCACCCTATACCTATTCCAGACACATATGTTATAATCTGTCTCTGCAGCTTTTCTCCAACCTACACTGACAGTGAGTAGATCAGCTATCACAGAGATGGATTCAGTCACACTGAACTGTGAGGCTCCATCTTCGGTTTCAGAGTGTTATTTCTACACTTCGAGTAAAGGAACTGTTAGAAAGTTGTCCTGTCTGACACAACAGACAGCAACTGAACTTCTGGAGATGGCCGGTGTCAGACCACCTGCAGAGATTAAAGTGAGTTGTTCTTACACGCCCCAGACAGGAGGGTCAAACTCTTTTTACAGTGACTCTTCCTCCATCATCATCAAAAGTGAGTTAGCGGCTTTACCACAAAGTACTGATGTTATCTTAATGTGTGAAAGCAAAGAATGCATGATGGTCAGGCACAGATGTGATCCTAACTGTATTTAATGTTTCAACTTTTCAGCTCCCCTTCCACCTAAACTCATTATTAATCCACCAGTGATCACAGAGACAGAGTCAGTCACACTGAACTGTGAGACTCCTTCATCTGTTTCTGTGCCTGAATGTTATTTCTACACTTTGAGTGGAGGGACGGTGAAAGGGTTTTCCTGTCTAACAACACTGACAGCAACCACGCTGCTGGAGATGGCAAATCTCAGGACACCTGCTGAAATTAAAGTGATCTGTTTTTACACTGCACAACCTGGAGAGTTAAAGTCTCGGAACAGTAGCACGTCGACCATTACAGTACAAAGTAAGTGACCTTCTTTTTCATCACATTGTATACTAATACAGCATCCTAACAACAGAAGTTTTGTGCTGTAATGTTTCAGCTTTAAATGTGTTTTTAGGGGGAAATATAAAGAATGGAAAAAGAACCATGGATTTAGTAACCATCTTTCCGGGTGACAAAACTGGTATTCCTTATATTTTTTATGACACAACCTGGAGGGTCAGGCTCTCCATACAGTAACCTAACCTCCATTGCTGTACAAAGTAAGTGTTTGCCACTCTTGTCCCATCATCATTTTGTACTACTTTTGTGTATTTACTACCGTTGCAGGAATGCCCATAACGCCAACTTCAGAGAAACATGTATCAGGTGATGAAACTGTAAACTGATTCTGAGACACTTTACGTAAAGCGATGACACATATGTAGATTTCAGTATGTTTTTTTGCATTTCAGACAGACAGCATCTGTATATACCCATTTCTTCAGATAACACACATCCAATGGATCCATCACCACAAGATGAAAAAACCGGTAGACTGGCTATGTTAACAAGCACAATCGGTCATATATTATACCTGCTGACACACATATCTCCCATTCTACCTTTAAATACTACATATTGTCAATCCTACTTATTTGTTTAATATGTCCATTGAAGGACATATCCTGATCAAAAATGACTCCAAGATTTCTCACAGTGTTACTAGAGGCCAAGGTAATGCTATCTAGAGTAAGAGTCTGGTTAGATACTATATTTCTAAGATTTTCAGGGCTGAGTACAATAACCTCAGTTTAATCTCAATTTAGAAGGAGAAAGTTAGAGGCCATCCAGATTTTTATGTCTTCAAGACCTTCCTGCAGTTTAACTGAATGGTGTGTGTTAACAAAAACTTTCATATGATAGCGTTCTTTGCTAATAAATGTTTCCATTGCAGGGACGCTGCTGATAACTGTAATTGTTGTGAGTTGTTCCGGAGTAGCTGTGGCCTTCATCGTCATGGGATTTTTACTTCTCTACACTCAAAGAAGAGCTGGTGAGAATCTGAGCTTCTTTGTTTTTTGGAGATACTGGATCTCTAGTGGATTTTTAATTAAAAATCAAGATATAATTTCTGCAGATTTTTAAGCTTAGTGAAAGAAGATTAACAAAAGTACTACATTATCTGTTAACATTTACATTCATTTTTATATCTAGGCCATAATTTGCAGACAAATCAAAGTTGGATTTTCCTTTATTTTATTTCCTAGTAATATTTTTTTCCAAATTATGATAATTATAAATTTATGGCTCTGGAATAACATTACAGAAAATTATAGAATATAAAATTCTATTTATATGTGTAAACTGGGCACATATAACTAAGCTTCAATTATTTAAGGCAAATTACCTTCATATTTTATATACAGTAGGGAACAAAAGGGAACAAAAGTATATTAAAGTATAATATAAAAAGTTTCCTCATGAGCAACAAGTTTTTGCATGAACAAGATTTAAAGTACTTCAGCTTGGACATGACGGGATTTATCTGCTAGCAAACTGTATATTTCCCAAAATGTTCAAAAGTGCTGTCTGTTTTTTCTGTTCATAGAGTGAAGAATGCCAACAGAGGCACCTCAGAGAAATTATGGGTGTCATTTCAAAAGAATACAGTGTTGACAATGGGATTAATTATGAAGTTAAACATTTTATTACTGTCAGCTTTTGTGTGTGTTTTTTATAATTTACATTTCATTTAAAGTTTGATCCCCAAATGGTTTCATGTTGACACAGAGATGCAAATTAACTATAAAGAAATAAATAGTGTGTTCAAACAAGATGATAAAACCAATAAAAAGTAAATTATCTATAAATAATAAAATAATAACTATTTTAGAGCTCACTGATGTTGTTTTTGTCCTTAAAAACAAAATAAACATATTGTAAGAACTCCAGCAAGAGAGAGAGTGTAAATTATTGGTCAGATTGTCTGTATACTTCTCTCATTATGTTTTTTTCCTTTGTTTTTGTTTCGTTTGTGGCTGCTATGGACTGGATTGCACAGCCACATCTTTAATTTTAGTTAATATCATCAGTGTAGCATTTGCAGTTGTTTTAAGGTTTCTAATAACAAATAGTTTTTAGATGGTATTTTTGATGTTCTTATGTAGACTCACTCTTTCTCTCTGTAGGCATAAGAAATGAAACAGGAAGGGTAATGTGACATGTACTGTTGCACTAACTTTGAAGCCCTAGCCTAAAAATGACTCCCACAGACCCTAAAACACATTTAATGCAGTTCTTTTCAGCATTTGATGCTAATCTGAATAAACACACATACAGAATTAGACTGCTTAACTGGTAAGACAGAAATGAAACTGATATTGACGTCTGTCTTTTTAGTTTATTTCACTGGTTCTGAATCTGCACCAGTTGGTCTGTACTAAAATGAATAAATCTAAATATACAACATGATGGGGGGTTTACAGAGGAAGACTAAATGTGTTTTTGTGGTTATTGTATTTTGATGCTGTTCTGGTTTCCTGACATGTATAAAGTGTCGACAAAATGTGATTGTTAAAGTCAGGTAGATGTAGTGTTTGGAGGTATTCCTCTCAGTTGTAGTAATCTGCCGTTTGCCATCTTCCTCTCTATGCTGAACTCTTCTGTCATATACATTGTTTAATTGTTCATACTGCTACTTAACCTCAATTAAAACACGATGCCTTAATTAATTAACCTTCCAGCAATCGATATTATTATTAGTGGATTTATTTAATTTGTTGACTATTTGTTTCTCCAACAGATTATTTTTGTGAGAAGTTACATTTGATGAATCTAATATGTGTTTTAATGGTTTTAGTGGTTATCTTTATTGACAACTGACATTGTTGGACACCAGCATCTGCCTCAGTATTTCAGTGCTATTTTGATACTGGAGAGAAATAAACTACTAAAGGCTGGCATTAAAGTGTTTTGATGTACATGATATGAAAATGTAAAAGAAAAAGAAATAGCAAACAAACATGTAAACTGTTTTGTACAATTGACAAAGAGTTCATCTAAATATATTTGTCACGTTCCCCCGTGCGCTGTTTGGATGAGTGTGTTTTTTATATTCTAGAGTCTGAGTGTGTCAGAGGTCTCCGCCCGATTGGCCACATGTCAAATCTTTCACCTGAGCCGTTGGATTAGTTCCCATTGGGGTTTAAAAGCTTGGATCTTCTCAGGCACTGCCAGATTGTTGCACTGCATGTTGTGAAGGAAGTCTGGATCCAAACTATTGCTTCTCTGTTGTTGCCTTGTTATCATTGTTCGCTTTACTTTTTCTTTGTCCAGAAACCCACCCCTGAGGAGAAACTGTGCGAGAGGATTTTATCTGGAAACACACGAGGGAGAGTCAACCACTGAATTATTGATAATTCACCTTTTTACCAACATGTTTCTGAGGAAAAGCCTGTTGCCAGCCTATTGAATAATTCCTTCTTTTTAATCTTACCGCTGTGCTCTGTGCATGTGTCCAGGTTTCCATACAGCTAGTTTTATGAGTTGAGGGTTAAAAAGAGTGTGCCAGAACAGGTCTATTTGAAGAGTGTCTTTCTGTGGCCACCTAATGTTTACATCAGAATAGTCAGAGTAGTTTTAGTTTGTACATTCACATCATTCATTTTAATATGGCTGCTGCTAGTGGTCTTTATGTGTTAGTGCATTGTTGTTTATCTTTTGTCTTTTTCCTATTTTACTTGTGAGGTTCGTTTTGTTGCTTTGCTTTGATTTCCAGCTTTTATCTATAATCATCTTCTCTGCTCTGCTCTCATTGGTTTCACCTCAGTTTATTTTTACCCGAGTTCACTGGGCCTATTTGTGTATCTAGTGTTGTCTTGTCTTGTGTTGTCTTCTACAAGAGCCTTGCTTCACCCACAACCTGTTCTAGCTTTCTTTAAAAACAAGTTTTTTCTGAATGGCTGAACATAACAATGATGAGATTTGAACAGCAGGTAGGAGGAGCGTCTATCTTTTAAGGCAAAACTCTTTTACTTTATATGGTCTCATTTTAGACAAGTTATTTATAATTCTATTGGTCCATTTATTCTCATGTATTGAGGTTGTTGCTATGCCTTGCAAGAAAAAAATATGGCATAGGCATTCATGGTTTATAGTAATGAGACCTCTGCTGTATAGTTTATATGAACTCTAGCTCACCTGTAGCTATCTGTATGCTAAAATGCATTTTTACTTGAAAGTAAGTTTTGTAATGGCTGGTGAACAAACACAAAAACTTTTAATATAGGTGAGAGTCAGAGCAGACAGACTGTTGTAGTCTGTTCTGCACATTAACATTGTGCTTTTTATCATGGCTAATCTCCTGCTGCTAGTCGTTCTGCGTACCAACAGTGAGTAAATACTACTGCATTAGTATGAGGAAGTTTGGCTACTGTATCAGCACAAAAACAAAGCTGCTCTCAACTTTGGTTGTGAGAGGTGTGTGGAAAATTTTCATGTGCATGGGGTATTTTTTATAAAAAAAAAAAAAATCCACTCAGAGCAGTTTCTATTAATACATTTTATTTTCAAGTAAATTATAAATTAGCTTATATTGCTTCTATATATTGACTGTTTCTTTTTTAGCTCCTCAGCCTGAACTGACTGCGGATCCACAGATGATCACTGAGAGAGACTCAGTCATCGTGAACTCCATCATCTGTTTCTGTGACTCAGTTTTATTTATACTTGAGAAATTCTGTCTCCTGTCAGCACACACAGATTTCACCTGTTGATGTTGAAGCGGCATGCTGTTAAACTTCAGCCCACAAAAAGAGATAATATCATTCTCCTCACAGTAACATATCCTTCATTAGCATACAAAGTAGGCGATCATACTGCTTTTCTTGTTGTTGTTTATTCTTTCAGGATCATATGTTGTGTTCTCAGTTTTGTCATTTAAGTGAATAAGAACCTCTTACATGTAAAACATCAAAACAAAATAAATAATGAAGGAACATGTATATTATTCTGTGTCAGTTACCCAACACGGTATCAGAGTTTATTTAAATTCATTATAATTTAATGTTCAGCAAATGTTTACACATTTTAGCTTTTTGGCGTGAACTCACAGTGAATCTATGGGTGATCACTGAAAAAGACTGTCAACTGTCAGACTCCATTATTTGTTTCTGTGTCTGAATGCTTTTTGTTTTCTATCATCGTCTCTTTTATCCAGATTGTTTCAAAGCTTTTACTTGTAGTATTAGTAAGCCAATACTACAAAAAAGAGGGGAACAAAGTAGTCTCTTGCTATAGTGCAGTATGTCGATATATTTAGGTGTTATAAACTAACTAAAGAACTAATTTAACAAAATCTCAAAAATATGACGTGTATTGAGAGCTAATATGAAACTAATTTAGATAATACTTAATGTGCTTATTTTAAGTGACACAGTTGCAGGTTAAATGTAATAAAAAAATAAGAATTAGATGATTTAGTAGCCACACCTTTGTGAATTTCAGAGATATGGGCGGATCTAGAATGATCTCTTGCCACCCCTAGTGCCACCCTAGTTTTGCATATGACAGTGTTGTATATCAAAATAAGATAGAATAAACACTTTGAGCCTAGGTACAGTTCACACTGAAAATAAATTCTAAAACCAAATATATTGCATGGTGTTACCCCCTTCCACCATTAACAAATGGTTCAGCCCATAGCAGAGACAGGCTTTATTTCTTGTTTTCAGTAGCAACTGTTGTGGCAGATTTCTTTTCTGATGTATTGATCATATATTTTTAATCATATCATGTCTGTTAAATTCACACTATTTTAACACTGATGAGAGATAACAAGCTGATCTTCATTGCATGTGTGTTTGTGTTATTAGGCAGGTTTAATCAATGTCTGTGGAGCTGCATCTCCAGCAGAGCATGTTCTTAAAGCTGCCTTTCCTACACACTTCATTTTTTAACTAATGTGCTATGAGTCCACTGGTCTTTGCATCACTTTTCATCACACAAAGTGACTTGGACAAGATGATAAACAGACTCACATGCTCAAGATGCTGTCTAATCTTCATGAGCTCTCTTGTGTTAGTAGGGTTAATACATGTTCTGCTTGTGTGTGTGATTTTATATATGTTTCTTTTTGCAGTGTTTCAGACTCCTTCACAATTTTCCAACTTAAGCAGTCAGTTTTCTTTTTCCCAGGTTTGCTAACCCAAATTTTGATTTCCCACATGAAACAACAGCAATCTCACTTACTCTCAGAGGCGGTCGTAGCCTGTTTGGCGCCCTGGGCGAACA
>NW_024583446.1:70902-83347 GCF_018398535.1 Haplochromis burtoni
ATGCCGCCCAGGGCAACCGCCCGTGTCGCCCGTACCTAAAACCGCTACTGCTTACTTTCACTCTGTTGTCCTCTCCCACTTCAACAGTACAATGGCAGGCAGTTCTCCTTCAGCTTTGTCCTGTGTTCCACTGTCTCTTCTTGCCATTTTACTCCAAAAGTGGCAAATGTCAAACTCCAACAGTCTCCTCAAAAGTCCTTTTCACAGGCACAGTGAATTTGCAGCTTGTTGGAAACACAGTGTTATTCATCCAATCAGTCAGGATGATGGGTTTGCTCTTCTTCTCCGATGCTGTTTGTCCACACTGCTGCTGCTTGCTGGGTCTCTTTGCTCAGGAATTTGCTGCTGTCTCTTTATCTGTCATGTTATTGCTCTTTGGAACTGATTCCTTGTCTTCAGGGAGGAGTGAGAGCTCGCTTGTGAGGTTGAGGGACACATGGTGCTGTAAACAAGTCAGCCAGAAACTTGGCCTGAACGTTTCCAATGATGTTAACCTATAACTTTCTTCCGACCGCTGCATGTGGAAAATTGATTCAGGTCTGCTTTTCATCTGAAAGTGACAACCCTGAGACTTTTCATTATTATCATCACTGCTTAACCAACACACAACTCTCTCTCTGTTGTTTGTCAACTCTCCTTTCTTAAAAGCAGAAAAAGAGATTGTAGTTGATCTTGGCTGATAAACACAAAACCTTTTTCCTATTATTTTTCATCTACAATGTAAATTTTGTCTCTTTTTAATTCTATTTTTCCTTTATGATAGCTGGTGACCTGCAGAATCACCGCTCTCACAATTGGAGGCAATTACTTTTACACATTGCACACACACACTGTGACGTCAGGCACATTCACACTTCCTTTTTTCATCTGCGTAAATAAATCATATGGCTGATGATATGTGCCATTCAAACAGGTCAAGTGCCCCTATGCATGTCATTAGTTTAAAATATTTACCTATATCACTCCATCTCATATGTCATTGTACTGAATTTGAGCAACCCTAAGCTTAATGCAGATTACTTCTAGCAACTGGTTAAATTAATGGTCTGGAGCACAGGCTGTTGTTGATTAGGGCAAGCTAAAGATTCATCTAAACATTTTTTTTCAGCAAGGGGTGGGGGAAAGCCATTCACCAGAGCACATTTTAAGTGCTGCTGATGTGGGCTGGCCTTCTCCACACGCTCTTTAAGGCTGCTGTGTTTTCTGAAAACGTCTAACATTTTCCAGCAAGCAGTTTACACCCAAAATCATATTTTTTGTACCAATATTCTAAATACTTTGCACTGCCGGGAGCGAATTTCATCATAAACTTCTCGTCACCCTCTGACGCACTCTTGGTTGCTTGGGAACCCATAATAACAACAACAGCTGGCGTCACAGACCACGTGGCTGCTTACACCCACTCACACAAAGACACAGAAACACAACAACAACAAAAAATATCCTCGCACACAAACAACAAAAATTAGGCCTATTGTCTCAACGCAACCTCACACAGTGGATGCGTGATTTGCCGCACACAGTGGCAAAGACTTGAAACTTACTTGGTGTTGCTTATTGTGTGTAGCATTAACCTTGAATCCCGCCGATCATCATTTATCGAGGAGAGAAAACAGACAGCTAATCCACCGGCCCGATGACAAATTCTCACGTCTCGGGACTTTACTGCAGGAACTTCTCCTGGCTGACGGCAGTCTTTCAGCGTGTCTCTTCTCCCCTCGGTGAATGTCGACTCCAGGGCTCCGGCTCCGAAAGGCCAATTAATGATAGGTTTGTAGCTTAAACCCATTCGCTGGAACGTTCAAGACAATTCAGTGACACAGCAAAAAGCATTAAACTCCAAGTAGGCAAAGTTCTTTGTTATGAGGGAGAGAACCACGACAAGCGCCGTTCCGTCGCTTGACCCCAGTTGCTCTCATCCGCTCCCCCGTAACACTGCTCTTTTATTGAGGTCACATGAATATACATAGGTTCATTAACATATGACGTATACATACACACAAAGAGTACCTTGCCTGTGCGTTGTGTAAGTATGTGTGTGTGTGTGTGACGTCCCTAAACCTGCTGGTCTGGAAGTCCAGCAGTTCATCTAAACAAAAGGCACTTAGACTAAAACTGACATAGATATGTTTATCCTGCCATAAAACAAGAAAACAAGGTACGACCTCTCCCATGCTCCCAGGATGTGGGTGTGAATGCCAGAACACTCTGGGAGGCACAGAGTCTCCACAGACTACTATGGATCAAACCTCTATCAATCTACAACTAATTATAAAACTCTAAGCTTATATGAGTAGATATTTCTAAGCATAAATGACGATCAACAATACAAATCTAACACTAGTGAATAAGGGCCTCTAAGAACACAATAGCAAAGCCACACAAATGACTAAAACACACTTTAACTGTTCTGTACTAATACTGTGGTTGACTAAATATATTCTAGTTATATGTGTGAGGGTTTGAAAAGTGTATCATTGCAGTTTTACAGTATGTGACGTGTGTCTTACTGTGGCCAGTTAGTGTGACACTTTGAAAACTGTGGTTTTCCTGAAAACAAGTTCTAAAGTTAACATTGAATGTAGATGAGAGTCAGAGCAGTCAGACAGACTGTTGTAGTCTGTTCTGCACATTCACATCATCTTTTAATCATGGCTGATCTCCTGCTGCTAGTGTACCTGCTTCTCATGTGCAGTAGCGGTTTTTGACACGGGCGGTTGCCCGGGGCGGCATCGTGGTGGGGGCGGCATCACGGGCATCGGCAAAAAAAAATAAAATTTGCTCGTACTCATGCTGCCCCAACATCATGCCAGCGCATAGTGGGAATGGCACAGGCACCGATCGGTTTTCTATCGCCCATTTGCTGGGAGTAAGGGGCGGGGCGGCGGGGGATTATCTGGCTGGCTGGAGCAGCATCTAATAACCAACTCTCAAAATAAAACAAAATAAAAACAAAACAACTAACACGAAAACACCAGACATCATGATACAGACAGGGGTAAAGGGATCAATAACAATTTAAAATTTAAAATTTACAGTTTGATGATTTAAAGTCTCACACACAACCCGTCGAAAGGGGAGGGGGGCGGCTGCTTCCAAATAGAGCACATTTCATTCATAATGTTGTAAATCCAAGCCCATTATGTATTCATGATTTGAATCCTGGGTTGTGTGAAATCCCAGAAACAAACGCCAGAGGGAGTGCTCGCCCAGGGCGCCAAACGGGCTAGGACCGCCACTGCTCATGTGTAAGTTAAACTTCTTATCAGGTTCATTCGATGTTCACGTCAGCTATTACTTAACATAGCCTCACTTATAATGACTGTTAGCATGTTTCTCTTGTTTACATCAGAATTTTAATAGTTCATATTTTTTTTGTTGAATTTATTTTGTTTTTTCTCCTTTTCTTCTTCAGATTCTTTTCATGAAATCAAAGCACAAGGTCAGTCTTATTTTTCATGTTTTAATCAATGTGTGGTATGTTTTTATTTTTATTTTTTGTAGCTTCTCTACAGTAACTCAGCTTTGCTCATCATGAATACTTTTTGTGCAACTATTAACTATTTAAAACCACAACTGTGTATATGAAATTTCAGCCAGTGTTCCACCTGTACTGAGTGTGAATCCACCTCTGATCACAGAGACAGACTCAGTCACACTGAGTTGACAGACTCCATCATCTGTTTCTGTGTCTCAGTGTGATTTCTACATTGCAAGCCAAAAACTATCCAAAGGTTCCTCCTGTGTGCAGACGACTGAGCTGCTGAAGATTGCACAGAAAATTTTACCTGCTGAAGTTGAAGTGAGATGTTCTTACACTTTACAGGTTTATACATTTAAACATACATCTCCTGACAGCCAGCCATCCACCGTCACCATAAAGAGTGAGTGACTAAAGTACCATGAACAGTTTATAATATGTTTCACTAATGCTTATGAGATTCATCTCACAGCTTATGCTTCCATTATAAAAATAAATTTAAAATTAATAATATAGATATAAATCTATTTAAATAATCTAACATATACTTTATTTTTTCAGATCTTCATCCACCTAAACCGACAGTGAGCCTGCTGATGATCACAGACACAGACTCAGTCACAGTGAACTGTCAGACTCCATCATCTGTTCCTGTGTCTCAGTGTTATTTCATCATTTCAGGAGATAAAACTGTCAAATCAGCTCTTTGTCTGCAGACTCTGACAGGGTCTGAATTTCTGCCATGGACACGTCAAAGTTTACCTGCTACAGTTGAGATGACCTGTTATTACATTTTTAAACATAAATCTCCATTGAGCAACATATCAGGTTTCACCATACAAAGTGAGTAAATACTGCTGAAGTGCACTAATATAAGGATGTTTAGCTATGGTATCAATACAAAAAAACAGGTTTCTATCAATTTGGGTGTTGAGGGAGGTATAAGAAAAAATATTTGATCATTTAAAAACTAAAACTCAGAGAGGTTTCTATTATTAGATTGAAAGAAAGAAATTAAACATTTGTTCATTTAACTTGAGAAATGTTTACATTTTTAGCTCCTCGACCTGAACTGACAGTGAATCCACTGATGATCATAGAAACAGAGTCAGTCACAGTGAACTGTCAGACACCTCACAGTAACATATCCTTCATCAGTATACAAACTAAGTGATCATTCTGCTTTTCTTGTTGTTTATTCTTTCAGGATCATATATTATGTTATGGCACATCCCTATGAATTGTGTTACTGCAGCTAGTTTGTTTGATTCACACAAAATTAATGTGACATTCAGTTATTTAGTTAAACAAATGTTTTACCTTTTTGCTGTGAACTGGCAGTGAATCTATAGGTGATCACCAAAAAGACTCAGTCACAGTCAACTGTCACACTCCTTCATTTGTTTGTGTCTGAATGCTTTTTGTTTTCTATCATCAGCTCTTTCATCCAGGTTGTTTGAAGTTTTTATTTATTTTTTTAGATCCATCAAGTCTGACTATCTGTACATCGATTCTGAAAGGATCTGAAAGTACTTTGACCTCTGTTGCTTGTATCCCGATGAATTTAAGCAGAGATGCTACTACAGATGAGAGTTTTGCAAGTGAATAAAAGGGTCAATTGTTAATTGAAACAAGCATTTACCTGAATACACTTATCTTACCACTCATGTAGTTGCTTTTACATTATCAGCTTACACAGTAAGCAAGGTAAGCTGATACTACAAAAAAAAAGAGTGGAACAAATAATTCTCTTGTTATGCTATTGTGTATTTAGGTGTTATAAACAAACTGATTTAACTAATTTAACACAATCTCAAAAATATACCTGTATTGGGAGCTGATACGAAACTAATTTAGAAAATACTTAATGTGCTTATTTTAAGTGACAGTTAAAAGCCAAATGTAAAAAAGGATGATTTTGTAGTCACAGCTTTGTGAATTTCAGAGATTCTGGTGAGTAAATGCAGATCTGTGTTTATGACCCAGCATTTTGTGTCACAACATCCTCACAATTTTCATTTGCCTTGTTGATAATTTGAACCTGTGACATGAGCTCTCTTGAAGCAGAAAAAAGGATGTGGATGATCGGCGCAGTGCTGATAGTGGATGCCTTTCTGCTTGTGTTGCCTTTTCAGCTTAATCAGTGCTGGACTGGTAAGCATTTAAAAAGTCCAGTTAATACATTTTCACCTTTCATTTCAATTTGATTTCATATTCAGGTTTTATTATTTTATGGTAGTAAAACATGAACAAATGACTGCCTATCCAGCTTCCCTCATTTGTCTTGGACTTCTGAGGCTTCATGAATAATTACTTGTTATTATTTTTTTTAACATTCTGCAGAGAAATGCAGTTTTGGGAGGTAAGAAATGTTATTCTCACATATTAGCATATGTCTTGTGCATCAGTCTACACCTTAACATTGAAGTTCATTCTGTTTTTCTTGTTTTCCATTCAGACAAAAAAGCAAAGTCAATGGTAAATCAAAATGTATGTTGCTAATTTTATTTTACTGCAATAATAATTCAGATGCTATCTCAGTAGTTTATATTTAGTCATTAAACACATTTTGTTGCGGTTTCAGTTTTAGATGATTGGAAATCTTTGGTGAGTCTCAACAATTGAAGACTTTTATTTTCAAAACTTCATCTACTCAGAGATATTCCTTCCTGCAGTGATTATTCTGTGTTGAATAAAGCTGCCGTAATACCTGAAGTAAATTCTTATTAAATGATTTTACAGGGTGGTAATAGTGACACGTACAGTACTGTCACCTATGACTGCAACACTGGTGTGTGTCATTTTCCTTTATTCCTGCTGTTAAATACTCTGATTTTCAAATTTCACTGAAATTGCCACTGCCTTTATTTGATGTCAGTTTGTCTGTTTCCACTCTTTCTCTAGTTTGAAAAAGAAAACAGATCTCCTGTATTTGGGTCGTGTTTCCAGCTGTCCTATAAGAAACATAGAAAAAAAAACACACAAATAGAATAAAGAATACATGAGAATGTGTCAGCTTTGACTTAATAACGTTTAATTTAAAGATGATATTTTTACCTCTCTTTAATCTCCATCTTTTCATTGTTGGAAGTTATTTAAAACAGGCCTTGGTTAAACTCCTCAGTTCAGCCACAGCCTATTTTAGCACATTTAAGACAAACTTTCTTCTGAACATCACAATAACACGGTTTGAACAGCAGTTAGGAGGAGCTACTGTGCACATAGTCAAAGCTTTTTGAGTTTCACAGGTGATTTCTCTTTAGCTTTGCTACCTGTCAGTCTGTTTGTATACTTATACTAATAATATACTAGACAAAAGCACAAATAAAAGTTGGAACTTTTAACATGGAGGTAAGTGTATTAAATCATTATATAATATCCACAAAAAGATTACCAATCATGCAAAAGTAGGGTCTATTCCATACTAAGATCTGTGGGTACAAAATGTATGAAGGAACTTAAACCGAGCTTTGACAAATGTCATATGAGATCACATCTCAGACTGATCAGCATGAAATGCTTACTTGTCACTTTAGTAAAAATGCTTAGTTACACTCCTGATACCTGGTTTGAACAATTCTGTGTGGTGACATCCAGGGGCGGAGCATGGGGGTGGCTTACTGGGCTTAAGCCCGGGTCTTTTTGTCAGAAGCCCGGGGTCTTTTGGAGTGTAATTTTTTCATAGTTAGATGCCTGGCTGACAACTGTATAAAACAAAAAGTGCAAGCAATATTCGAAGCACATAGTGCACACTGTGGGAATTTATGACTGTGCGTGAATCCCCCCTGATATTGGTATGATCCGAGCTCAGGCACTAAGCGACTGAGCGAGAGGGCGGGGCAGCTGCTGACTGTGAGTGCGCTGTTGGAGAGACGGAGCCAGCCATACTAAGGAGAGCTTAAGTTTGACCAGGTACCAAAGCAAATCATTCATACCGTACAAATAATGTAAATATGACGGTGCATCACGAAAGATTGATATCAAACTGATCACATGACCAATATTACGTTACTTGCTCTTCAAGTGAATCAACAAATGGCGAAATGAAAAGCCGAACAACAACAATGCTGTTTCTTTAGAGAGTCTTAGCTTACGTGTGTTTATTTCATATTTTCAGTTCTTACCCTCCCCGACTAAATCGGTTTCAGTTATGTACTGAAATATAAGAATGGACATTAGAGGCTTCTTTCAAAGAAAAAACTCAGGTAAATGTTATTTTATATATTATGCTTTGTATGTTGTTCAGTATATTTCTATGCAAAACAAGAGGGATTTCAGTACACAGCAGGATATTCACATTTGTAACCAGATATTTACACTTTAGGGAGAAAACATTTTTACTGTACATCATCAATCTAGAGTAAACTTTTGTTTTAGATAAATATTGAAACATCTTTTGAATTAGTTAAATGTCAGAATGAAGAGAGACAGAGCTGTCTATTTTTTATCACTTTGATCAAATTTAGGAGTACATATACACTCAGTTTGTTAATTAATAAGAAACTCCAGAGGATTCCATTCTGAGCTGAAGAAGCTTCTGATAGGTTAGTAGAGTCCATGTGAGTAAACTGGTGGCACAGCTGTGGATGCATATAAGGCAAAACACAGAGCCTGTTTCTGTGACATGGGAAAATCAAGAGATGTCAACCAAAACACCAGGAAAAGAACTGTGGAGCTCCATAAGTGTGGCTCAGTTTGAATACAATTTGGTGCCATTTGCAATTAAGAAATACAGATAGTTTCTCGCTTTACTCTTAAAGTTAACAAATAAGTTTTTATATTTATCAATATAAAAATAAACATTTAGTCTGATTTGATGTTCAATTAAAAAAGTGTTTGTGTTTTGATCTGAAGAGTTTGTAAATATCTGGTTTCAACTGTATATTTGATGATTGTCAGCACAAAGAGGGAGAGAGAGGAACAGAGAGGGAGATGGAGAATGAGGACAGAACAGAGATGGAACAAGAGCAGGTGAGACACACATGTTAGTCAAATGGTTGTTTACCAAAAGTATCACCGTATCATAGGTACTCATGTATCTTGTACCTAGTGTTTCTTTTTAGGTTTGCTATTTTTCAAATTCTACATTTAAGTTATGCAGGCTTTTTTGCACAACAAGGCTAAATAATTATATAAACTTTTCTCAATCTAAATAGTGTACTTTGCTTAGAATTAAAAAAACAAGTGTAGTGCAGGTATATGATGATTTTTAGTGCTACTATCATCTAGTTCTGATTCTGGTTCTGTGTTGGTTAAGTCCTCAGTAGTCCTGATTTTGAACTGTTGTTGTCCTGTTTTAATTCTGGATCAGTTCTGGGTCTGGTTGAATTGGGGTTTAGTCCTCGTGTCTTGATACAGCCCCGACTTTGTTCTGCCTTGCTGCTTAATTAAAAAAACTAGTTTAAGGTGTCCTGCACATGTGATATATATTTTTCCCTATATGAAGTCATTCTTTTTTGAACAAAACTCAAAACAGAGCCAATTAATCTTTCAGTCATTTCAAACCCCCCCCCCAAAAAAAAAAAAAAAAAAATCCCACATGCATGCATACTACCCTTTAGGGCTAAGCCCCGGGTGTTTCAAATGTCTGGCTCCGCCTCTGGTGGCATCTACAGAAAGACAAGCAGACCCCTAAAAATAAAATAAGATAAAATAAAATAAAGCTTTAACAAAACGAACAGGACAGATTAGAGCATACTCAGCTCAGAAACACATGGCTACATCCTGATTTCAAAAAGTTAAAAGCATTTCTTTTAAAAAATCTGAGCTGATTTAAAAGCCTTGAGCACTGTGGAATTTGGTTAAATGCCAACATATACAGCAGGATGAAAAATGAAAGTGAATCAGCTGGTTAAAATTTGTCAATTAAGTGATTTCTCAGACATTAATCTGAATGTGTTGTAAGAACTGCATCTGGTCCACTTACCTGTAATCTACCTATAGCACTTTACCCAAATCCCAACCCAGAGGCTTAGCTACAGTGTGCATGCACAATCAATCTGCTAACACCTGCATGCATCTCACATGACAAACTCCAGCCCATGAGAACTTTTTTTTTATGGATCTAACTCTCAGAGGTTCTTTCTCTTCAGCACCCTCTGCAGCACAGTTCTACCGATGTCCCCAAAGGACTGAGTATCATATATTTGGTGATGGTGAACATTGTGTTCAGATATAATCTGTAAAATCTTGTAGTCCATGATGTTTCAGTTGATTTATAGTGGTATTTTCCAATACCACACATGGAGTGTTATGACATGCATAGGTTCTTTCTCTTCAGCACCCTCTGCTGGTCATAGTGGGATTATTCAAAAGCATATATTTTAGTGGAGTTTTTTTATGTTCCTGTTGGTGGACGAGACAGGAAGCTGGCTGCTTGTTAGCCTGCAGATATGTTGTGCGTTGGCTTAGATGCCTTTTAAAACCTTTAAGCCTTGGAAAGTTATTGCTTGTGAGTATTAGTGAGACAACATGTTTACAAGTTTAGTTAGTGCATTTCTATCACAGATTTGTTTAGAAACAAGTTATTTCATCTGTTATGTTCATTCTTGGGAAGCTAAACTTGCTAAGTTGTATTGTCATCACTACTGAGTCGCTGTTGTTATGCGTACTATATAACAGTATAGTTTGAAGTGTAAGTTAAGGGGAAGACATCTGGTAAGTGATGAGCCAGTGGGTACCAGTCTGCTTTCAATACTCTATTTTATAATACATATTGCATAATACATACAGGTTCTTTCAGAGAAAGTTTGTATAATTTGTAACATCCCAAATTATGTGAATCATTTGGGATGTTACAAACCAAAACAGTGAGCTAATTTTTAAAATAATCAACTTCTAGGTTTTTGTTTTAGTTAAATTTAAATGTAACTTGAATGTGTTTCACACTTTAAAAAATGCTGAACTGATTAAAGGCCAAAATTGTTTAGTCCTTCTACTCATGGTGTTTGCAGTGCGTTAAATGTCACACACTGACATTGAGGGTTTCAAAAAGTGTGTCACAGCAGGTCTATCATTTGACATGTGTCTTACTGTGGCCACTTAATGTTTACTTCTGTCTTTCTGAGAATAAAGTTCTGAAAATGACATTTTGGCTACATTCCACACATACTCAGGTGTTTTTGAAAACTGAGATTTTCCGTTTTCGTTTTTTAAAAAACTCCCATCCACACATAAAAGCCAAAAATGAAGGGAAAAGGAACATGCCAAAGCAACAGGTGGCGATATATTCCTAACAGTGTAGAAATATTGGCCAATCAGAAGTCTAGAAGCCTGAGTGGGAAAGCGTGAACAAAGATGGCGCATAGAAACAGAACTGAGTCCTATGTGTGGAGGGACAATAACTGTGTGTGTATATGTAAGCATTTAAACACTGCAGAGAGTAAAATTAACAGCAACGGTATTTGGTCTAATGGTGTGTTCACACCGAACGCGACCAGAGCGTCAGGTTTACATGTAAAGTCAAATCGGAAGCAGATTTGCAGCAGTTTTTGTGTTGCATTTTGTGCAACTCCAGCGTCAATTCGCGCCGCGACAACCAATCACGGTGTGTTCACACCGAACGCGATAGATGTGAACAAAGCGTCAGGTTTACATGTAAAGTCAATGGTAAAGCACGATGACACGCGATTGCATTCCTGTGAAAATTCGGAAGCAGATTTGCGTCGCAAAAACGCGAGAAACGCGTGTCAGTGTACCGCGTCTGGCGCGTTTGACTCGCGAATAAAACCACGCACGTCAGTTTTTGTATCGTGTCAACTGCTCGAGTTGGAAAAATCTGAACTCCAGCGTCAAATCGCACCGTGACAACCAACCAGGAGCCTGGTGACGTGGCTCTCAAAGGGGCAGATCCAGCCAAAGCCCTTCATTCTTCATTCAATATGGAGGAAAGGCTAATCAACGCCGTAGCAGCCGTATGACACCAGCTGCTTTCTGTACCGAGACAGGAATATAAAGGACCGAGCTTGGAGGAAGATATGTGAAAAGATCGGGCAACCTGGTAAGTTCATTCATTTCTCTTTTGAAATTTGTCACTGACCCGGGGAAGTCGCACAAAAGCTAGCAAGCCACCGCTATTTTCCCACTGATGTACAAATACCGTTCTGCTTTTATGCTTGTTGTCATATAGGAATATATTTTATTGTTTATTAATAAACAGCACACAGTGGTCCCGCTGTTCATCCGTCACTGCCTCGCTTTTTCGCAGATTTTTTATTGCACAGTACAGCATTGCATTCTGCAGCCTGATTGACAAATCTCCTCCATGTTGTGTCTCCTGCGCTTGACAAATTTATCATTTTTTATAATATGGTTTTTTATAACCATCACGTCCAATAGAAAAAACAGAACAAAAACACCCATAACTATGACCTTCATTCAGAAATAGACACCTGCACCGTGAGGGAAAAAGGCACACGAAAGTGGCAGGCAGATGAAGACAAAACGCTGCATAATAATACTTTTACGTTTTGCAATCTACAAAGGTTTGTACTTTCAGAATCAACTTGTGAGAACTGTGAGTAATGTTCATGTGTGTGGGGAAAAAAAGTGTATGAAGTGTGTGGCGAGGGGCTAGTTATTCTGAGAACCCCTGCTGCAATAAATGAAGGACCACTGTATATAATTTCACTATGATTATTGTATTCAACCTGTTAACATTTAATATTGTCTCGATAGAACCAACTGATTCTGCAGCAGAGCATCCCCTGTTGCTTCTCCTGGCTCCCCAGTCCCTGAGCTCCTGCTGCTGCACCCACAGGTGTGCAATTGTAGCATCAGATGTACAGCAATCACTGATAGCTTTGTACTCGGTGGGATTCCCTTGTGATCACCTTTACTAAATATCTACAACCAATCTGATTATATCCTGTTTTGTTTTTTTCAATGTTGAAAATGAAAATCTAGTAGCAGCCTTCTCATGTCTTTGTGTTTTGTGCTGTGTTTTACAGGCCCACAGAGGAGGAC
>NW_024583447.1:0-6716 GCF_018398535.1 Haplochromis burtoni
CATGTGTCAGATCCCGATCTTCTGCTGGATTTCTGCAGTGTTATTCCAGGAAGTCTTTGGAGGAGACAAGAAAACTGAAATTCCTCAAACTCTTACAGAAATGATGGCACACTTTCTTTGTGTCCAAACAAAACACAGAAATAGAAAATATGACAAGGACGTTGAGACAAACAAAGAGAAGCTTCTGAAAACACAGAGGAAATTTCTTCTGAAACTCGGCAAGCTTGCATTTGAGCAGCTGCTGAAGAAAAATCTTATCTTCTATGAGGAAGACCTGGAGGCCTGTGGCATTGATGTTAAAGCAGCATCAATCGACTCTGGATTTTGCACCACAGTTCTTCGGGAAGAAAAAATAATTTTCCAGAAAAATGTCTTCTTCTTTGTGCATCTGACTGTGCAGGAGTTCTTTGCAGCTCTCTACATCTATGACTGTTTCATTAACAATGATACTAAAGATCTCAGCATCTTCTTTGATTTAAAGGGCAAGAAGCATACGTTAATTGAACTTCTTAAAATAACAGTAGACAAAGTGCTGCAGAAGAAAAATGGCCACCTGGACTTCTTCCTGAGATTCCTCCTTGGCCTCACGGTTGAACCCAATCACAGAGTCCTTCATGGTCTGCTGACTCCAACAGATCGAAGCCAAGATACTGACAAGAAAATCTTGACTCACATCAAATCTGTGCGAAGGAAGAACCTCTCTCCAGACAGCTGCATCAACCTTTTCCAGACTATGATCGAGATGAGAGATCACAAAGTCAAAGATGAGATTCAGGAATATCTCGCACTGTCAGATCATTCAAAAACAGAGTTGACTCCCCTGCACTGCTCTGCACTGGCCTACATGCTGCAGGCATCAAAGAATGATCTGGAAGTCTTGGACTTAAAGAGTTACAACACATCAGAGGAGGGCAGACGGAGGCTGATACCAGCAGTGAGGAGCAGCAAAAAGGCCTTGTAAGTTTTTTTCACTCTTGTTTGTGAGATAAACTCTTCACCCTTAAATAATCTCAGCGAACTGGACTATTAGCCAGAATGCAAAAGAGGAAGGAGAGGGGACAAGTCCTCTGTATTACAAATGGCAATCACATGGTTGGCCACTAAGTATCTTTAAACATGCCTTTTCTTTACATCTATTTGTTTCTAAAAAATTAATAAACACCCATCACCCTCCATAGACTAGCAGACTGTAAAGTAAGTGAAGAGTGGGTTGATCATCTGGTCGCTGCTCTCAAATACCCCTTCTCACCTCTACGAGATCTGGACCTGAGCAACAATGACCTGAAAGATTCAGGAGTGGAGCTGCTCTCTAAAGGACTGTCGAGTCAGTGCTGCAGACTGGAAACTCTGAGGTACATTACATGTTTATGTATCATAATATAAACATAGACAACCCATCCAACCTCCTACAAAGTGAAACAGATATCACCTGGCAGAAGTTATTTTAGCACAGGTCTTGTTCTTCATAACATCTGCCCTGTAAATACTCATTCCTGCAGTCATTTAGTCTTTCAGCGATGCAACAGATGTAGTCCTGCTGATGGATTTCTAAATCTTCTAAAAGCTGCATTTATATGTATCAAACTATTCTTTTCTCAGGTTATCTGGGTGTCTGGTGACAGAACAAGGCTGTGATTATTTGGTCAAAGCTCTGAAGTTAAACCCCTCACATCTGAAAGAGTTGGACCTGAGTTACAACCATCCAGGAGAATATGGAGAGAAGAAGCTGTCTGAGCTGAGGAATGATCCACAATACCGGCTCAGCCAAGTCATGTAATGTTTTCCTTTATCATCCACTGTTTGGAAAATGGTCCCCAGCTCAAAATGTTCTGTTAGTCTTCATCCCAAAATGCTTTCTATTTCCTGTTAACGATTGAGAATAAGTTTATTTCCCTCTTGTAGCCCTTGAACAAACTAAAAATAGTAATAATAATAATAATAATAATAATAATAACAGCTAGTTAACAAACAAACAGAACACATCACTATATTATTATTATTATTTGTATATGTACCATTTACAAGAAGATGCATCACAATGAGGAGAAGAAAATCTGATCTTAATCTAAAGTGTTTTAAACTTTAGTTTTTGCTTTTTCACCTCCTAAAGATTAGAGCACCGCCACCTTTTTACTGGAGTTTCATGCTGTGATACTCGTAGAGTGATACAGAGTAATTTTCTGTTTCCTAACAAGTCAAGTACCCTGGTTGTTACTCAAAAAAGTAACATACTTTTCTTAAACATAATGGAGTATTTTACTTAATCACCCACTGAAGAAGGTAATTTGTTACACCTCTTATTACATTTCTGCCAGACAAATCCCTACACTGTCTTTCTTTTAGTGAGTACAACACAAAGCAAAGCTTGGACTACAGTAAATTTAATATATCAACCTGTAAAGCCAAAATGCTGCAATCCTGAATAATCATCACCTCTGTTACCTGGTGAAGATCAGACTCCAGCATGCACTCAGCTTTATCATCACTCTGTTTTCTTGGCCAGCAAGAGACCAATATTGGATGTTGGGTGGTGAACAGAATAGATGCACATATTACTAATTAATAGTTCCATTTCTATTTCTTAAACTCAATTTCCTCCACAGTTTTGAACATGGTGGAAGTCACCGGATACACCCAGGATTGAAGAAATGTGAGTATCTACAGGAATCTGTTGAATGTTGCAATGCCTGAATTCTAAAGGCATTAAGATGCTACAGGACTTAATTACGACATGCTCATTTCAGGTTAATGTGGCAGAACTTTTGTTTTAAAGCAGCTTTCTGTGTTTCACCTGAGCTTCCAGCGAGGAGCCTCCCTCAGTCTCTACCACACACCACCACAAACAATCACCATCAGTTTACATAGTGTTTTCTGTGAGAAAGGATTTAGACTTATTAGATCTAATGTAAAAATACTGGATATTGAAGGACAGCAATAAAAAATTAAGAATCGTAGAAATACATTGTTTCTTTTTAAGATCAATTCCATGTACATGAACTTCATTGTAATGGATTTTAAACACTGCTGTCATGGTTCTGCCTTTAAGAGGAAAAATAAACATCAAGCATGTATTCAGAAATGTTATTTTGAGAAGAATGTTGACTTTTAACTCTTTTGATGGATTTTTTTTTAAATTACTGCCCAACAGCTCTGTACTTCATACTGCCAGTGGTGGACAAACGGTATACTATTAAAGTCTTTACTGACTATATAAGTGTTTTCTTACCTCCAGATGCCTGTGCGCTCACTTTGGACTCCAACACAGCTCACAAGAACCTGCTGCTTTCTGAAGACAAAAGGAAAGTGACCTGGGTGGAGGAGGAGCAGGCTTATCCTGATCATACAGAGAGGTTTGATTGCTGTCAGCAAGTGCTGTGTGAGCAGGGACTAAAAGAGCGCTGCTACCTGGAGATGGAGGTGTCAGAGCCCTTATGTGTTGGGTTAACATACAGAAGCATTGGCAGGAAAGGAAATGTGGATGACTGCAAGCTGGGACACAACAACAAGTCTTGGGGTCTGATTTCCTCTGATGATGGTTGTTTTGTTCAGCACAACAAAGAGAAGGTCTGTGTATCATCTCAGTGTTTGCGCTGCAGTCGGGTTGGGGTGTATCTGGATTGGGAAGCTGGCACTTTGTCCTTTTACAGAGTTTTTTCTGGTAGCCTCATTCACCTCCACACCTTCAAAACAACCTTCACTGATCCCCTCTACCCTGCTGTTGAACTTCACACCTGTTCCTCTGTATTGTTTTGTCAGCTACCGTAGAAAGAAGTTTCACTGTAGGTTAGAAAATGAATGCCTGCTAAACAACTTCAGGAAGGCTAGACATCAGTTGAAGCCTCAGCACTGTGGAGAAGGCTGTAGCTCAGGTGGTAGCGCAGGTTACCGAGTAATTAAAAGGATGGCGGTTCAATCTTAGTCTGCTTCAGCCTGCATGCCAACTATCCTGGGATAAGATACTAACTCCACCCTCTCCTACACTCTGCACCTGTTGGAGTGTGAATGTTAGGTAGAAAGAGCAGAGAAATAGTGCTTTTGTGAATGGGTAAATAAGACAAGTGCTTTGAGTGCTCCAATAGAGCAGAAATGTGCTGTATAGGAACCAGTTCATTATCTTTATCAAACAGACAAACACAAGGTCAAAAAAGTTGCCCTCTTGAAGTGATCAGTGGATCCTGCAGAGAGGATAAGACAAGAAAACATGTGCTCACTATTCTGTTAGTAACTTTGTTTTATAAACACAACCTTAAGTATGAATATGTATTTAAGGTTATTTTAGTGACACATACAGTTTTTTAAAGTGATGAAAAATGTTTTCAGGTTTTTTAAGAAGTGCGTGATTTCTTGACAGATTAAGTTAAATAAATAAAAATTTGGTTCATTTGAGGAAAATGAACATCCATAGATAATTTTCATTTCACTTTTATTTTACACCCTCAACTGCTTGATTGCAAAATAGCTACACTTTTAGCCAACACATCTATATGGATACTGTCAATACTGTCATAAAATGTCAAAAATAAGCTCTCCTGACTCTGGAATAGTTGTGGGGAAAGGGCGTGGAGCTCCTGTCTTCACTAAGTGGCCTAACAGTTTTTATGCTACATATAAAATATTATATGTAATGTGAGTTATTTATATGACTCATCATAATGAAACATGAGTTCTAAAACCACATATTTGTCACACAGGACTGGGGAAATGATGTTAGCATTGAGTTTGACAGTGTGGTAAACAACAGAATAGTAGCCGAACAGCCAGGAAGCAGGCAGGTGGTTGATAGCAGATCTTCTTTCTTGTACTTACACATAAGCCACATTGTTAATTTGCTAGTTTACCTGCAGTTTACCACAGCCCAGGTTAAGTCTACACACTGGCTGTTACCTGTTGGTGTAGATCTCATTTTAAACACATTGTCTTTTGAATGAATGCGTTTGTATTACATGCTTTCTTTAGCAGACCAACATGCTTACAGTATCAGTGCTAAAAAGTGTTTTACATGAAGTGTATATTTATTTACAGCTAATGGGAGTGTTGTTAGTTTGAAATATAACCACCCTGAGGGAAAAAGTGTTTGTCTCTTGGCTTCCAGCTCACAATATTTTATATCAAAATTATACTCAAAGTTTTGAAACAAGTGTGTTGTAGGAAAAAATGATTCCTTACATTAAAGTTTTGAGATACATTAACGAGGTAAATATGGTCGAGGTCTCACTACTTTAAAAGCATTATGTCAGTGTTGATTTGATAGCTTAAGCTGCTCTCTCGGGATGAAGTCAAAGTGGAGCAAGCAGCAAAGTTGCACTAGTACATAAGGAATTAACATTCCTTATGTACTAGTCTTTATGTACTTAAGATAAGGGTTTATCTTAAGTATTAGTCTGGTTCTTTTATGTCGATTTGAATGTAAAGTATATAATAAAGCAGAGAATAAAAGATACCTTAGCAGTGTGTGTGTGTGTTTCTTTTTTGATTGGCAGCAAGTTTGTTCCCCTCCCTCTGATGTCAGACTGATGAAAAACTGCTTTTAATATTTTCTATATGTACATTTAGTTTTAAATGTGCTTTTAAAAAAATAGACTGGAATATTAAAGTAATCTGTACCATAAAGTGCTGCTGTTCTGTTAACTTTTGCAATATCTTTTCAGCACCTCAGGTTTCTTCAAGAGGCTGTGACCTACCTGGTTAAATGCGGATTTGACTGGCACACAGTGGTACAGGTTGGTATCACATAAATCACTAATGTCTGTTTATTTAAAAACAACAAAAAAAAACAAAGAAACAGCTACAGTCAGGTAGCAGCTGTTTAGCAGATAAAGTAGTACCCAGGAGTAAGGGAGGTACACTCAAAGCAACTGTATTAACTGTGTTTTGATGAAATTTGGAAAATTTAAAGCTCTGAAAACACAGGAATTTATCTAAATATGTTCAAACAATATTTAGGTGTATTTGTTCAAATATACACATCATTACAATGCACTACGTCTTAATCCTAAAATATTTTTGATGTTCTCACCAGAATTCAGTTCATTTCATTTATCATATGAGAAAGATATTCCTTAGCAGTAGTATTGCTTTAAAAAAAACCCTCTTAGGTTTTTTTTTAAAATAAATGACATCATGTCTCCAGTCAAAAAATAAATATAAAATAAATGGGTACCTTCAGATGCTCACTTATTTCTAATGGTCACTGTATTTGTACAGATTCGACACAGGATGCTCCTAAACTGTGAAATTCTAAACCGGCCGGCACAGCTAGAATTCATACAAATACATAATATACACAATCTGGCAGGCGGCAGTGGTGTAGATCGTCTACTGACAGACTATTCACATTGTTCTCAGTGTCATGTTCTGTCCCTTTTCTACAAGCCTCATTCACTGTGTGATCAAAGAGCAGCATAACTGTGTTTTGCTCCCATGCTACTTAAACATAACACCACCAGTTAACTGCCAAACACATCCTGGTTTGTTTCCTGTGGGAATTGTTTTCTATTGAAATTCCCTTCTTTACTTGCTTTTTACTTTCACTTAAACCCACTAGGTTTACCATAAACTTTATTGTCCTTTTAAGATAAGATAAGATAAGATAACCTTTATTAGTCCCACACGTGGGAAATTTGTTTTGTCACAGCAGGAAGTGGACAGTGCAAAAGTTATGAGGCAAAAATTAGAATACAATAAGAATAAATACAGTACACAACTGTACAAAATAG
>NW_024583447.1:7943-9349 GCF_018398535.1 Haplochromis burtoni
AAGCTACATTGTAGCCACAGCCACCCTGGGGCGCACTGACAGAGGCGAGGCAATGCAAAGCAAACGTAGCCTATGTGTTACCTGATGGGTACAATGTTGTTCCTGCTGCTGCTGCTGATAGTGCTGGAGGGCAGGGCTGTGCTGATCTGAGACTGTAGACATTAGAAAGTCCACAGGAGAAATGGTAGCTTATTGAACAAGTGTTATGAGATAATAATAAAATGCAAAGTTTGGCGACAGTCCTTGGAACCATAAGGCAACAAAAGTGAGAAATAAACTCAGCTCTGCCTGTGAATCACTCTTTGCCTCTCTTCCTCCTTCCATCTCCTCATCTCATCTATCACTCTCCACTTGCTGTCCGTCTGAGAACAAGGCACAACTTGATATTGCAATAATCCAGTTATTCTCAAACTTTTTACATCATTCCCCACATGGCAGGAATCCTTCTAAACAAAACTATGACAGAAAGCCTAGCAGCAAATTTATTTAGATAATAAACTCATTCACAATTTCTGTTTTGAACAAACAGCTTTCCTTTCAAACAACTGTTTGTAACTTTTGTCACTAGACTGATTCATTAGTCTGCATCACTTCTTCAAAAAAGCAACAAGTTAAACAGAATGTGAACATTGCCAAACATGGAAAAATAAAGTTCAGTCTTAGTCTTATAAAAAAGAAATCCAGAAAATTGTGAACAGAGATGAAAAATATATAATTTAGTGAGAGTCTACTGTTCACTCTTTGGCTACATTCACACTGCAGGCGAAAGCACAACAAATCCGACTTTTCTGACCCTATGCGACCCATATCCGATCATGGCACTGTACATACACCTGACAGTGCTGTCAGATTTTGACAGAAATCTGCAACTATCCTTTGAAGCACCGCTCCTCTCTAAAACAGCAATAAGGATAATTATTAGGCCATATGTAAATAACACAATAACTTTAGAATTTAAAGCAAAATTGGGAAACGTAAAGACCGAAGTCTTTATATTAAGAACCATCAGTCAAACAATACTGTTCGGTCTGGATCGAAACAGAGCGCGTTGTGTGTGACGTCTTCTTTTGCGCATGCGGGCCGCTTTGAGGGTTCACAGACTAGAACGTGTTCGCTGTCACATTTCATTTGTAGTGTGAACAAGCAGACACAAAGCAGACCGTTTCGTTCGTGAACACGTCACTTGCCTGCTTGCAAGTAGTGAAGCACGAGGGGATCGTGCTTCACTATAACGTAACGATATAAAGAGAAAAAGACAGCTATAACTCCATTAATGAAACTTTAGGTTCATTTAAGTAGTTGTATTCACGATAATTACTTTTAAACACTTGGAGCCTGTGAGTAGTGATGGGCAGATGAAGCCCCATGAAGCACTGAAGCTTTTCATCCAATTGGTTCACCCCAAC
>NW_024583447.1:10558-11721 GCF_018398535.1 Haplochromis burtoni
CTGTTGCAGCACGTGGATTTGCTGTGTCCATCATCTGTGGACACAAGCAAACGAAACAGAGACCTGACTTTATATATTATTTAAACAAGAACAACGAAGGCAGGAGGGACCGGGACGAGGCTTTTTGTCCTTCAAACAAAAGTAAGTAAGATCCGTTTATCACGTGGGCAGCGAGCTTGTCCGCTGGGTTTGATTAAAATATCTGTTATTTGATTAAAGCAAGAATATTTTGCTCATTTTGCGCGTTTTCCCTCTTTTTAGTGTGCTTCCTTAAAACAGCTACAGTTTGGATTGCATGTAGTCATTAGAGGAAGTGACTCGTGTCCTTTGTCTCCATGGCTTTATTTCCCAAAACCGGCTTACCTGAATAATTAATAAATTCAGGTAAGCCACAGTTGTGGCTGGTTTCTAAGGTGATGTCTGCACAGTGACCAGTTTCTATGACTGACCAGGTTTGCACCGACTCAGTAGATTATATATACATCATCACTTTATGTTTATAAGAAAAGAAATCCTGAGACCTGATTTCAAAATAGAAGCGATCCTCAGGTGAGTGTGCTTCAGCATTAATGCTGTCAGCCAGTATCAGCTCATTCAGATTCTCATAGCAGTTAATATATTTGTCCAAACTTTGGAACCTATGTTTTAATGTATTACAATACATTATATTGCACATCTTTTCTGTGCAAATACAATAGTGGTAGCACAGTGAGACGACCGTTATAACGGTCTGTATGCCCAGATGCGGGTGTGTTTTAGTCGGTTTAAAATAATGTTAGTACTTATAGTAAACTGTAGCTTTCGTTCTGTGATTTGCATTGACTCAAACACAATTTTCATTCACATTTCCTCTGCAAAGCTACAGTAATGTGTTTTCCTAGTTTTTACTGTTGCTAAGCTTATTTTGTGAGAGGGGTTCATTATTTGTTCAGATGATTTTTTTTTATAACTTAAAAACGTATATTTTGACCCTGCCTTTTGAGCTTTAGTTTATTTGGATGTTATGTTTAAGTCCTTTAGGGTAGCTAAGTTCGTTTGTTTATTAGTTTCTCTTGGTGTTTTCTACCCCTGTATTTAAGTTTTCCTCTCCCTGTTTTCTTGCTGCGTGTCTTATGTTGTCAAGTTTATATTGTCTTGTCTGCTCTCATGGTTCCCAGTGGCGG
>NW_024583447.1:13994-15010 GCF_018398535.1 Haplochromis burtoni
ATCACATGTAGCCATGTTTCCAAAGCAGAGGGAAAGAGTGTAAAATGTAAATAAATGCAAAATCAAATGATTTGCAAGACATTCTTCAGAAGTAAAGTTGGGGTTTGAAAACATCTGAATTTAAAGAATAATGTTTTCCAACACTTAGTGTCATCAGTCTCTCAGAGAAAGACGATGTATCACAGCAGTAAACACACCCCTGTTTCATCTTACTGAAATGCGCTGCTGGCATTCAATTTAAAAAGTAGACTACTTTGTTCAATAAATAAATACATTTTCCTAGTTTCAATGTTTGATGTGTCGTCTTTGTGCTATTTCCAATTATTCCAATGTATGTCACTGGATTCTGTTTATATTTACATTTTATATGTTGTGTTATCAATTTAATAAACAGGGTTGTAAAATGTTTAAATACATTTAATGGAAATCCTGATGTTTTACTTGTTTAGGGTGTCGTTTACTGTATGTGTGATGTGTATCCTGTGTGTTTTGCTGACGGCATATTTGATTTGTGAAAAATGTTTTTTTTTAGTGCAGTTGAGTGGTCTCAGGATTTCGCCTGCAGTTTTTGCATTAAATGTGTAAATTTTTTGTGTAGGTGACTTCTCTCGACATCAATAAAGTGTTAAATAAACTTTCGTCTTAGTTCACAGAAAAGTGTTGCCGAGTCCACGGGTCCCAGATGTGTCTCCATTAAGAGTGATCGATCCAGGATTCAACCTCTCGTCTTTAGAGATGAGGAATCAAAATGGAAACAGTAAACATTGTTCTTACTAATATAAAATATCTTACTGATCTCTTTCTGTTACAATAAACCACAGTGTATAGATAAAAAAGTGCATTTCCATAAAAAGTTTCAATAGTTGAGCAAAGCGTTGACTGCTCAGTGAATGCTTATAAAGTTTTTACACTAAATATATATATCTTTATAGTTTACAGAGTGCAACGGAGTTCACATCTGAAAGTTCAGTTTCTGTGCAGAGCGATGAATCCACTCACCAGCAGCTCAGGTAATT